>NC_069502.1:1163657247-1163872247 GCF_027579735.1 Bombina bombina
AGGGAATACAATTTTAAATAACTTTCCAATTTACTTGGAAATTTACTAAGCTCTTATCTCTGCATTTTGGGAGTTTTTAACAGTTCGACACTGCAAGTTCAAGTGTGCCATAAATATAAGATTGTGCTCACTCCCGTGGAGTTATTTATGAGGCCGCCTGCAGAGTCTGCAGAGGCTTAGATACAAGGTAATCACATAGGTAAAAAGTGTATTAATATAACCATGTAGGTTGTGCAAAACTGGGTGATGGGTAATAAAGATATTATATATATTTTTAAATAATAACATTTTTGGTGTTTACTGTCCCTTTAACTATGCATAATAAATTATTTTTTAGTAGAGTATCAAAGTATTTACTGTTATAACCTGTTTGTGGGGGTTAAATTTATAGGGTTCAATAATAATCCTTTAGAAAAACAAATCAATTTATTTTACTCACAAAAATCCTTATAGATGGTGAATTTTGTGGGAAAATTATTAGATACACTTTTCTAAAAGATTATGATGGACCCCACAATTAATAGCAATTTCACAATAATTAAGGGCTACAAATGCACGATAAATAACGAGCCATTACAAGTGGCTGGTTATTGCAACCACAAGCTCGTTGTAGCAATTAGTGCTCCGAAAATTAACCAGAGATCAAATCTCTGGTTAATTTGATAAATGTCCCAAATTTAGTGTAGTGGTGTCAATAAAAAAAAAAAAATTAGCATTTTTTTTAATAAAAAAACATAATTTATGTAAGAACTTACCTGATAAATTCATTTCTTTCATATTAGCAAGAGTCCATGAGCTAGTGACGTATGGGATATACATTCCTACCAGGAGGGGCAAAGTTTCCCAAACCTCAAAATGCCTATAAATACACCCCTCACCACACCCACAATTCAGTTTAACGAATAGCCAAGAAGTGGGGTGATAAAAAAGTGCGAAAGCATATAAAATAAGGAATTGGAATAATTGTGCTTTATACAAAAATCATAACCACCCTAAAAAAAGGGCGGGCCTCATGGACTCTTGCTAATATGAAAGAAATGAATTTATCAGGTAAGTTCTTACATAAATTATGTTTTCTTTCATGTAATTAGCAAGAGTCCATGAGCTAGTGACGTATGGGATAATGATTACCCAAGATGTGGATCTTTCCACGCAAGAGTCACTAGAGAGGGAGGGATAAAATAAAGACAGCCAATTCCTGCTGAAAATAATCCACACCCAAAATAAAGTTTAATGAAAAACATAAGCAGAAGATTCAAACTGAAACCGCTGCCTGAAGTACTTTTCTACCAAAAACTGCTTCAGAAGAAGAAAATACATCAAAATGGTAGAATTTAGTAAAAGTATGCAAAGAGGACCAAGTTGCTGCTTTGCAAATCTGATCAATCGAAGCTTCATTCCTAAACGCCCAGGAAGTAGAAACTGACCTAGTAGAATGAGCTGTAATCCTTTGAGGCGGAGTTTTACCCGACTCAACATAGGCAAGATGAATTAAAGATTTCAACCAAGATGCCAAAGAAATGGCAGAAGCTTTCTGGCCTTTTCTAGAACCAGAAAAGATAACAAATAAACTAGAAGTCTTTCGGAAAGACTTAGTAGCTTCAACATAATATTTCAAAGCTCTAACAACATCCAAAGAATGCAATGATTTCTCCTTAGAATTCTTAGGATTAGGACATAATGAAGGAACCACAATTTCTCTACTAATGTTGTTAGAATTCACAACTTTAGGTAAAAATTCAAAAGAAGTTCGCAACACTGCCTTATCCTGATGAAAAATCAGAAAAGGAGACTCACAAGAAAGAGCAGATAATTCAGAAACTCTTCTGGCAGAAGAGATTGCCAAAAGGAACAAAACTTTCCAAGAAAGTAATTTAATGTCCAATGAATGCATAGGTTCAAACGGAGGAGCTTGAAGAGCCCCCAGAACCAAATTCAAACTCCAAGGAGGAGAAATTGACTTAATGACAGGTTTTATACGAACCAAAGCTTGTACAAAACAATGAATATCAGGAAGATTAGCAATCTTTCTGTGAAAAAGAACAGAAAGAGCAGAGATTTGTCCTTTCAAGGAACTTGCGGATAAACCTTTATCTAAACCATCCTGAAGAAACTGTAAAATTCTCGGAATTCTAAAAGAATGCCAAGAAAAATGATGAGAAAGACACCAAGAAATATAAGTCTTCCAGACTCTATAATATATCTCTCTGGATACAGATTTACGAGCCTGTAACATAGTATTAATCACAGAGTCAGAGAAACCTCTTTGACCAAGAATCAAGCGTTCAATCTCCATACCTTTAAATTTAAGGATTTGAGATCCTGATGGAAAAAAGGACCTTGCGACAGAAGGTCTGGTCGTAGCGGAAGAGTCCACGGATGGCCATCCGGACAAGATCCGCATACCAAAACCTGTGAGGCCATGCCGGAGCTACCAGCAGAACAAACGAGCATTCCTTCAGAATCTTGAAGATTACTCTTGGAAGAAGAACTAGAGGTGGAAAGATATAAGCAGGATGATACTTCCAAGGAAGTGATAATGCATCCACTGCTTCCGCCTGAGGATCCCGGGATCTGGACAGATACCTGGGAAGTTTCTTGTTTAGATGAGACGCCATCAGATCTATTTCTGGAAGCTCCCACATTTGAACAATCTGAAGAAATACCTCTGGGTGAAGAGACCATTCGCCCGGATGCAACGTTTGGCGACTGAGATAATCCGCTTCCCAATTGTCTATACCTGGGATATGAACCGCAGAGATTAGACAGGAGCTGGATTCCGCCCAAACCAGAATTCGAGATACTTCTTTCATAGCCAGAGGACTGTGAGTCCCTCCTTGATGATTGATGTATGCCACAGTAGTGACATTGTCTGTCTGAAAACAAATGAACGATTCTCTCATCAGAAGAGGCCAAGACTGAAGAGCTCTGAAAATTGCACGGAGTTCCAAAATATTGATCGGTAATCTCACCTCCTGAGATTCCCAAACTCCTTGTGCCGTCAGAGATCCCCACACAGCTCCCCAACCTGTGAGACTTGCATCTGTTGAAATTACAGTCCAGGTCGGAAGCACAAAAGAAGCCCCCTGAATTAAACGATGGTGATCTGTCCACCACGTTAGAGAGTGTCGTACAATCGGTATTAAAGATATTAATTGAGATATCTTTGTGTAATCCTTGCACCATTGATTCAGCATACAGAGCTGAAGAGGTCGCATGTGAAAACGAGCAAAGGGGATCGCGTCCGATGCAGCAGTCATAAGACCTAGAATTTCCATGCATAAGGCTACCGAAGGGAATGATTGTGACTGAAGGTTTCGATAAGCTGAAATCAATTTTAGACGTCTCTTGTCTGTTAAAGACAGAGTCATGGACACTGAATCTATCTGGAAACCCAGAAAGGTTACCCTTGTCTGAGGAATCAATGAACTTTTTGGTGAATTGATCCTCCAACCATGATCTTGAAGAAACAACACAAGTCGATTCGTATGAGATTCTGCTAAATGTAAAGACTGAGCAAGTACCAAGATATCGTCCAAATAAGGAAATACCACAATACCCTGTTCTCTGATTACAGACAGAAGGGCACCGAGAACCTTTGTAAAAATTATTGGAGCTGTAGCTAGGCCAAACGGCAGAGCCACAAACTGGTAATGCTTGTCCAGAAAAGAGAATCTCAGGAACTGATAATGATCTGGATGAATCAGAATATGCAGATATGCATCCTGTAAATCTATTGTGGACATAAAATGCCCTTGCTGAACAAAAGGCAAGATAGTCCTTACAGTTACCATTTTGAACGTTGGTATCCTTACATAACGATTCAATATTTTTAGATCCAGAACTGGTCTGAAGGAATTCTCCTTCTTTGGTACAATGAAGAGATTTGAATAAAACCCCATCCCCTGTTCCAGAACTGGAACTGGCATAATTACTCCAGCCAACTCTAGATCTGAAACACAATTCAGAAATGCTTGAGCTTTCACTGGATTTACTGGGACACGGGAAAGAAAAAATCTCCTTGCAGGAGGTCTCATCTTGAAACCAATTCTGTACCCTTCTGAAACAATGTTCTGAATCCAAAGATTGTGAACAGAATTGATCCAAATTTCTTTGAAAAAACGTAACCTGCCCTCTACCAGCTGAGCTGGAATGAGGGCCGCACCTTCATGTGGACTTGGAAGCAGGCTTTGCCTTTCTAGAAGGCTTGGATTTATTCCAGACTGGAGATGGTTTCCAAACTGAAACTGCTCCTGAGGATGAAGGATCAGGCTTTTGTTCTTTGTTGAAACGAAAGGAACGAAAACGATTATTAGCCCTGTTTTTACCCTTAGATTTTTTATCCTGTGGTAAAAAAGTTCCTTTCCCACCAGTAACAGTTGAGATAATAGAATCCAACTGAGAACCAAATAATTTGTTACCCTGGAAAGAAATGGAAAGTAGAGTTGATTTAGAAGCCATATCAGCATTCCAAGTTTTAAGCCATAAAGCTCTTCTAGCTAAAATAGCTAGAGACATAAACCTGACATCAACTCTGATAATATCAAAAATTGCATCACAGATAAAATTATTAGCATGCTGAAGAAGAATAATAATATTATGAGAATCATGATCTGTTACTTGTTGCGCTAAAGTCTCCAACCAAAAAGTTGAAGCTGCAGCAACATCAGCCAAAGATATAGCAGGTCTAAGAAGATTACCTGAACACAGATAAGCTTTTCTTAGAAAGGATTCAATTTTCCTATCTAAAGGATCTTTAAACAAAGTACCATCTGACGTAGGAATAGTAGTACGTTTAGCAAGGGTAGAAATAGCCCCATCGACTTTAGGGATTTTGTCCCAAAATTCTAATCTGTCAGACGGCACAGGATATAATTGCTTAAAACGTTTAGAAGGAGTAAATGAATTACCCAATTTATCCCATTCTCTGGAAATTACTTCAGAAATAGCATTAGGAACAGGAAAAACTTCTGGAATAACCACAGGAGATTTAAATACCTTATCTAAACTTTTAGAATTAGTATCAAGAGGACCAGAATCCTCTATTTCTAAAGCAATTAGTACTTCTTTAAGTAAAGAACGAATAAATTCCATTTTAAATAAATATGAAGATTTATCAGCATCAATCTCTGAGACAGAATCCTCTGAACCAGAAGAGTCATCAGAATCAGAATGATGATGTTAATTTAAAAATTCATCTGTAGAGAGAGAAGTTTTAAAAGATTTTTTATGTTTACTAGAAGGAGAAATAACAGACATAGCCTTCTTGATGGAAACAAAATCTCTTATGTTATCAGGAACATTCTGCACCTTAGATGTTGAAGGAACTGCAACAGGCAATGGTACATTACTAAAGGAAATATTATCAGCTTTAACAAGTTTGTCATGACAATTAATACAAACAACAGCCGGAGGAATAGCTACCAAAAGTTTACAGCAGATACACTTAGCTTTGGTAGTTCCAGCACTAGACAGCGATTTTCCTGAAGTATCTTCTGACTCAGATGCAACATGAGACATCTTGCAATATGTAAGAGAAAAAACAACATATAAAGCAAAATTGATCAAATTCCTTAAATGACAGTTTCAGGAATGGGAAAAAATGCCAATAAACAAGCTTCTAGTAACCAGAAGCAAAGAAAAAATGAGACTGAAATAATGTGGAGACAAAAGCGACGCCCATATTTTTTGGCGCCAAATAATACGCCCACATCATTTGGCGCCTAAATGCTTTTTGGCGCCAAAAATGACGCCACATCCGGAACACCGACATTTTTGACGCAAAAGGACGTCAAAAAATGACGCAACTTCCGGCGACACGTATGACGCCGGAAACAGAAAAGATTTTTTGCGCCAAAAAAGTCAGCGCCAAAAATGACGCAATAAAATGAAGCATTTTCAGCCCCCGCGAGCCTAACAGCCCACAGGGAAAAAAGTCAAATTTTTAAGGTAAGAAAAAATGATTGATTCAAATGCAGTATCCCAAATATGAAACTGACTGTCTGAAAAAATAAGGAATGTTGAACATTCTGAGTCAAGGCAAATAAATGTTTGAATACATATATTTAGAACTTTATAAATAAAATGCCCAACCATAGCTTAGAGTGTCACAGAAAATAAGATTTACTTACCCCAGGACACTCATCTACATGTTTGTAGAAAGCCAAACCAGTACTGAAACGAAAATCAGCACAGGTAATGGTATATAAATAAGAGTATATCGTCGATCTGAAAAGGGAGGTAAGAGATGAATCTCTACGACCGATAACAGAGAACCTATGAAATAGACCCCGTAGAAGGAGATCACTGCATTCAAATAGGCAATACTCTCCTCACATCCCTCTGACATTCACTGCACGCTGAGAGGAAAACCGGCTCCAACTTGCTGCGGAGCGCATATCAACGTAGAATCTAGCACAAACTTACTTCACCACCTCCATAGGAGGCAAAGTTTGTAAAACTGAATTGTGGGTGTGGTGAGGGGTGTATTTATAGGCATTTTGAGGTTTGGGAAACTTTGCCCCTCCTGGTAGGAATGTATATCCCATACGTCACTAGCTCATGGACTCTTGCTAATTACATGAAAGAAATAACTGCACAAAGCAATTTTGAGGGCTGAAAGTCAGCGACTGTGAGGTGTTAGAAAAAGAAAGGCACTGAAAAGTGCCTTTACATTGCGGTCTAAGGAGGTGGTAGGGAATTTTCAAACATTCAGACATTTTTCTCAGCGATCATATTATATTGGCTATCAGAAAGCATGATGTAACCCTTCCTAGCACGCATAAGTATTCATTTCATAACGAGTAATGATGTGTTTTTAAATCTTGTAGGGCAATAAACTTTGTGTCTCTTTTGCTGTTTTTCCTGCTGTTTTTCTTGTAATAATTAGCAACAATAAAGTTACATTTTAAATATATTTCAGCCTTTGGTTACTTAGTTTAAATTCAGTTTTGTTTATGCTAAGAGGCATTCTTTTTACTTAAATCTTTCGGTTACTATGTTGAATACATAAATAAACACTCACCGGCCACTTTATTAGGAACACCTGTTCAATTGCTTGGTAACACAAATTGCTAATTAGCCAATCACATGGCAGCAACTCAATGCATTTAGGCATCTAGACGTGGTGAAGACGACCTGCTGAAGTTCAAACCGAGCATCAGAATGGGGAAGAAAGGGGATTTAAGTGACTTTGAATGTGGCATGGTTATTAGTGCCAGACGGACTGGTCTGAGTATCTCAAAAACTGCTGATCTACTGGGATTTTCACGAACAAATATTTATAGGGTTTACAGAGAATGGTCCGAAAAAGAGAAAATATCCAGTGATCGGCAGTTGTGTGGACAAAAATGCATTGTTAATGTCAGAGTTCAGAGGAGAATTGGCAGACTGGTTTGAGATGATATAAAGGCAACAGTAATTCAAATAACCACACATTACAACCAAGGTATGCAGAATACCATCTTTGAACACACAACAAGTCGAACCTTGAAGCAGATGGGCTACAGCAGCAGAAGACCACACCGGGTGCCAATACTGTCAGCTAAAAAAAGGAAACTAAGGCTACAATTCACACAGGCTCACCAAACCTGGACAATGGAAGTTTGGAAAATGTTACTTGGTCTGATGAGTCTCAATTTCAGCTATGTCATTCAGATGGTAGGGTCAGAATTTTGCGTAAACAACATGAAAGCATGGATCTATCCTGCCTTGTATCAATGGTTCAGGTTGGTGGTGCTGGTGCTATGGTGTGGGGGATATCTTCTTGCCACACTTTGTGCCCTTAGTACCAATTGAGCATTGTTTAAACTCCACAACCTACCTGAGTATTGTTGCTGGCCATGTCCATCCCTTTATGACTACAGTGTACCCATCTTCATATGGCTACTTCCAGCAGAATAATGCACCATGTCACAAAGCTCAAATCATCTCATACTGGTTTCTTGAACATGACAATGAGTTCACTGTACTCCAATGGCCTCCTCAGTCACCAGATCTCAATCCAATAGAGCACCTTTGGGATGTGGTGGAACAAGAGATTCGCATCACGGATGTACAGCCGACAAATCTGCAGCATCTGCGTGATGCTATCATTTCAATATGGACCAAAATCTCTGAGAAATGTTTTCAACACTGTGTTGAATCTATGCCACAAAGAATTAAGGCAGTTCTGAAGGCAAAAGGAGGTCCAACCCGGTACTAGCAAGGTGTACCTAATAACGTGAGTGTATATGTATATATTTATATACAGTACATATATATTTCAATTTGCTGTCCACTGCGTGACTTACCCCCTTCGCTAGTTCTGATGCCATGTCTCGCGGCATGAGAACAAGGCTCCCATTGGAGCCTATGAACAGGGCTCTCATGAGAGCAATGCTTCTGTGCAATAATAATATTTTATTATTGCTGTTGTGTCCCTATAAACTTTTTATGAAAAAAATATTGCTGCACTTTTATATATACATATATATATATATATATATATATTTTTATTTATTTTTTCAAGTTGGATGTGCCTTTAACACCCGTACTGGAAACTTGCCTCTGTATCAGGTTTCAGACCTGTCATGGAAATGTTCAGAGCATATTATTATTATTTTCTGCTTAAGCACATATTCAAATAAAGCAATTGACATCTCTCAGAAGCTCTCTGATGCGTGTGGTGAATGATTTTCTTTTCCATGTTATCTGAAGTGTCTGTAATACTAAATGTATTGAAATATCTATACAAGCTGCCCATTTCTGCTGCTGCTCCTATTGTATACTCAAGCTGATCTGCCCAATGGTGTACAGCAATACATTGCTGTAAAGAGGTAACCATTTCTGGGAAAAAAAAATACCTGGAAAAAAAAAAGAAATGCCAATAAAACTTGTTACTGAAGGTTAAAGGTTTGTCATTTTGGAAAGGAAAATATTAGCACAGGCTGAGAACTGCTAGTTTATACGTTTTTAGTTTAAATGGAAATTTGTTTAGTTGAGTTTGTTTCTAATTAGAGAAAACAAACATGTTCTATGGGAAGTCTATGAGAAATGTTTAGCTAAAGGTAGGGAACAGGTGGGGGGTTTTTTCTGGGCAATTCTAGTGAAAAGAATTGCTTGCTCTAATTATTTATAGTCCTTTTAGCATTAGTGATGCTCCAAGTCTAGTTGTTTTTCCCCAGGAAAGGTGTAAATACATAGTAAAAGAACCATTTAGGAGCCACAGAGAACTGCTTGTCTTGAGTGAACACGACCAGTGAGCCATCCAGTAGCAGCAGTGTATGATCCTGGCAATCTCCAGTGATGCACATAAGAAGGAATCTCTCCAGCTATGATAAATTAAAAGACCCACACAGGGTCCACAAACTTACAGCATCATTTCGGGCTAACACCTAGCCCTTACTCATGCATGACTAAGGGCTAGGTGTTAGCCCGAAATGTTGCTCCAGTAGGAGCCTTGTTCTGATGCCTCAGAACCTAAGCGCAGCGAAGGGGGTAAGTAGCACAACGATGACAGCAAATATAAATATATCTGTATACGATTATATGCAGTACATATATATTTATGTGTTCATTTGTGTATATACACATATTAACAGATAAATATACATGTATATAAACATACATATATATTTACAGGGAACACACAGTTCCCATAGACTGCAATCTAAAGGTACTTTTCAGTGTTGTTTTATTTCTAACACCCCACTCCTAACAACTTTACCCCCAAAAAAACTGCAGAGTGCAGTTATTAAAAAAAAAAATGGTACAATTTTAATTTTTTAATAAAATACACTACACTGTATTTTGGGGGCATTTGGGGCACATTTATAAAATTAACTATAGATCTGATCTTTGGCTAATTTTATAACCGCTAATTGCTACTGCAAGCTCATGGATCAATAACCAGCCACTTGTAATGGCGGGTTATTTATCGTGAGCCCACAAACAAACAAATTTGCCCTTTTGTTACCGTGTGATAAATTAGCGCTCCACTCGTAATCTAGCCCTTATTATTATTTTTGCTCCTTTCCATGTAATTTGAAATGCACCCCAATTAATTCTCAAAACTAACCCTGCTACATATCTGTTCTTAACTGGATTTATCAGATAACTGCAAAACAATGCATTTATACCAACTTTATGACTGTGACTAGCCTTGCTGTCTGCAGACTAAAGCCCAGATTGGCTCATCCAAATAAGGCAAATGGTAGGTGGAACTTGTCTATTAAAGAAAAATTGCAGTAAAAAGAATGTTAATTTATTTTCAACACTTGGCTGATAAGTCATTCTATAGTATAAGGTTAATAAATCATTACCTTATTTGATGACTGGAACCCGTGAGGTAGGAGACGGTTTGCAGGCACACACAGGTGAAGCAGAAGAGTAGTCGGTAGGGAAGACAGAGGTCAACTCCTGTAAACTCATCAACACCAGTAAACTTATCAGTACTGTACAGCCCAATAGTAGGAGAAACCAAACTCAGAAACCAGAATATAGTTCCAAGGTTCTGTAGCCGATAAATCAGTCCACAGGTGCAGGTAGGGGTCAGACATGTAGCGTAAGCCAGAAAACTGGCCAGAGTCAAAACCAGGAGGGCACTCGGGTTGTGCGTGTATTAAAACTTGAAAGTAAAAAAATGTTGTGCAAAAAGCTGAAGTTAGAATGTCTTGATTGCGTTAATATATTCACCCATAGAAATCAATAGAGAAAAAAAAAACTAACACCCTACTCGCGTGAAAACCTGATAGCGTATTCTCAAGCGTAACCTGATATGAAAATATGAAGATCTATATATAGAGGATTATATATAGGTATAGATATATACAGATATACAGTATCAGTATATATATATATATATATATATATATATATATATATATATATATATATACTGTATATATATATATTAATATCTATTTATAAACACACAGAAAATATTCTGCTATGTCCACAACAAAAAATTACTAATAACTGTAGCTGAAAAAAGGTGCTTTGGTTCAACAAAATAAGGGAACAAAAAATAAAATAGATAGGAATGACAAAATTAAACATGCTTGATTAAAGAAGAGCGTGCAATATTAAGACACATGTAAATTCCAATCTGTTTTCAAATTTACTTTGCCCTCTTGTTATATTTTGTTGGAAAAAAATATGTACATATCCTACACTACTGGGAGCTAGCAGCTGATTGGTGACTACACATATTTATCTCTTGTCATTGGCTCGCCAGTTAATTCACAGTAGTGCATTGCTGCTCTGGAGCTGAACCATATTTTTTAATGCTTTTTATGATTAAAATGTTTTAGATTGCCTGTTCTATCTGAATCATAATTTGATATTTACTGTCCCTTTAACTATGTCTTTAATTTCTTTGCAAGGGTTAAACTCACAGTTATATACAAGAAAAAGAGCAATAATAAACATAACATATTAAGATAGTAGCTGAACTTGAAAGAAGACAGAATTTCAACAAGTTCAACATATACAGATCCTACTTGATTTACAATAAAGGAGCTCCTAGTGAACTTACCTTAATATAATTATAAAGCCTACGCATATAACAAAAGCAATCATATCCCTGAATTCTGTTTTTAGCCAGAAAAGTATATAAGCCATTTTTAAATGTATCAAAGGTATTGGCATTCACTAACTCCTTAGGCAATGAGTTCCAAATGTTGATTGTTCTTATACTGTAGTTAAAAAAAAAGTTAAAGGGACAGTCAACACCAGAATTTTTGTTGTTTAAAGGGACAGTATACACTCATTTTCATATAACTGCATGCAATAGACACTACTATAAAGAATAAGATGCACAGATACTGATATAAACATCCAGTATAAAACTGTTTAAAAACTTACTTAGAAGCTGTCAGTTTGGCTCTGTTGAAAAGGTAGCTGGAAAGCCCACTGCAAGTGGCAAATAAGACACCCCCCCCTCCCCCTTTTTTTGCATATGAAAAGATCCTTTACACAAACAGGAGCAAGCTGGAGAAGGTAGCTGACAGTATTCACATAAAACTTTGGGACTTGGTTAGGAGTCTGAAAATCAGAGCAATGTTATTTAAAAATAAGCAAAACTATACATTTATTTTAAAAAAAAACTTTATGGGCTATATAAATAGATCATCTACAAAACATTTATGCAAAGAAAAAATGAGTGTATAATGTCCCTTTAAAAAGAAAGATAATTTCTTTATTACCCATTCCCCGGTTTTGCATAACCAACACTGTTATAGAAATACACTTTTTACTGCTGTGATTACCTTGTATCTAAGCCTCTGCAAACTGCCCCCTTATTCCAGTTCTTTTGACAGACGTCCAGTTTAGCCAATCAGTGCTAACTCCTAGGTAACTTCACGTGCATGAGCTAAATGTTATCTATATGAAACATGAACTAATGCCCTCTAGTGGTCAAAATGCATTCAGATTAGAGGCAGTCCTCAAGGTCTAAGAAATTAGCATATGAACCTCCTAGAATTAGCTTTCAACTAAGAATACCAAGAAAACAAAGCAAAATTGGTGATAAAAGTAAATTGGAAAGTTGTTTAAAATTGCATGCCTTATTTAAATCATGAAAGTTTTTTTTGGACTTGACTGTCCCTTTAACGTTGCTGGAGATAAGGGGCGCGATCCGATATACGGCGCAGGTTTCGGCGCAAGCGTGGAAACCTGCGCTGCCCGTAGTTTCAGCTCGCAACTCGAGCTATCTTATATACGACGCCGTCAGATGCTAAAGTGCCGTAAGTCTGACAAACTAGCGATGTCCAGAAATCTGCGTAAGTACAAATTTCTGGAGTCGCCAGTGACTTATGGCACTTTAGAAACTGCCGCCGCTTAAAAAAACTGACTAAGTTATAAAATCACCCGTTACTGTCTAACACGCCTCCCAAACATAGCCCGACACGTATACCCCTCTATCCGCAATCCCACCTCTTACTCCTAATAATAAATATATTAACCCCTAAACTGCCGCTCCCGGACCCGCCGCCAGCTACATATGTCTTACCCCTTAATCTGACCCCCCTACACCGCCACCAGCTACATTAAATGTTTTACCCCCTAATGTGAGCCCACTACCACGCCGCCACGTACATTAATTATATTACCCCCTAATATGATCCCCCTACACCGCCGCCACCTATTTAAACTATATTACCCCCTAATATGATCCCCCTACACTGCCGCCACCTATTTAAACTATATTAACCCCTAATGTGAGCCACCTACACTGCTGCCACTTATATATTATATGTACTACCCCCTAATCTGACCCCCTTACACCGCCGCCACCTATATTAAAATTATTACCCCTAATCTAATCCCCCTATACCGCTGCCACCTTTATTAAATTTATTAACCCCTAAAATAGTAAAATTTCCCTACCACTAAACCTAAGTCTAACCCTACAATTAGCCCTGAAAAGGGCCTTTTGCATGGCATTGCCCCAAAGTAACCAGGTCTATTACCAGCCCTTAAAAGGGCCTTTTGCAGGGCATTGCCCCAAAGTAATCAGCTCTTTTACCAGCCCTTAAAAGGGCCTTTTGCGGGGCATTGTCACAAAGTAATCAGCTCTTTTACCTGTAATCTAATCCCCCTACACCACCACCACCACCTATTATAAATGTATTACCCCCTAATCTAATCCCCCTACACCGCCGCCACCTATATTAAATATATTAACCCCTAATCTAGTCCCCCTACACCGCCACCACCTATATTAAATATATTAACCCCTAATCTGACCCCCCTACACCGCCGCCACATATATTAACTATATTAACCCTAATTATATTAGGGTTAATATAGTTAATATAGTTATTATATTATATATATTAACTATATTAACCCTATCTAACTCTAACACCCCTAACTTAATTATTATTAAAATAAATCTAAATAATATTAATAATATTAACTAAATTATTCCTATTTAAATCTAAATACTTACCTATAAAATAAACCCTAAGATAGCTACAATATAATTAATAATTACATTGTAGCTATTTTAGGGTTTATATTTATTTTACAGGTAACTTGGTATTTATTTTAACTAGGTACAATAGCTATTAAATAGTTAATAACTATTTAATAGCTACCTAGTTAAAATAATTACCAAATTACCTGTAAAATAAATCCTAACCTAAGTTATAAATACACCTACACTATCAATAAATTAATTAAATAAACTACAAATATCTAAACTAAAATACAATTAAATACACTAAACTAAATTACAAAAAAAAACACTAAATTACAAAATATAAAAAAAAGATTACAAGAATTTTAAGCTAATTACACCTAATCTAAGCCCCCTAATAAAATAACAAAGCCCCCCAAAATAAAAAAATGTCCCTACCCTAATCTAAATTACAAAAAGTAATCAGCTCTAGAGCTTCCACCAACCCTGTATATGATCCTTGAATACATTTATATAAAGTAATCATATCACCACTGAAGTGCTTATTTTTTTCTACAGTAAACAGACCGAGTCTGTCTAACCTCTCCTCATAGTCTAAATTCTCCCTTCCCCTTATTAGTTTTGTGGCCCTTCTCTGAACCTCTGCAATGTTCTTTTTTGAAATTGGTCCCCAGAACTGCACTCCATACTCAAGGAGAGGTCTTATCATTTATTTATATAGCGATAGAATTATGCTTTCCTCCCTTGCATCAATGCTTCAATTAATACAAGCTAGTAACTTAATCTTGTCCCTTTAAATAATAGGTAAACTGCATATTTTTACTTCCAAAATGTAGAACCTTACATTTACCAGTATTAAATCTCATTTGCCATTTACCAGTCTATTCTTCCAATTTTTATTTTTTGTAAATCCCCTTACAAAGCAGATACATCCTTATACAACTTTATTTCACCTGTAGAAATGTTGCTATTTAATCCTTCTGCCAAGTCATTAATAAAAATATTAAATTGAACAGGGCACAGTACTGATCCTTGGTGGACTCTATTAATTACCTTTCTCCAATCTGTGAATGATCCATTTTTCCATATAAAGTTATTTATCCATGAACTAACATATTCAGCTATACTCAGTCCCTTAATTTTGTACAATCATCTCTCATGTGCTACTATGTCAAAATCCATTTGCAAAATCCAAATACAGTATATAACATCAACTGATTCCCCTTTATATTGTATATTGTTACTTACTTTATAGAAGATAATTAAATACGTTTGGCATTATCTATTTCTCATAAAGTCATGTTGATTTGAATGCATAATCTTGTTTACATGAATATACTCTTGAATGCAATCCTTTATAATCCCTTCCAGTATCTTCCCCACTACCAATGTCAGATTTACTGGAGTAGAGGTTTGGCTTTGACAGTGCTAAATTCTCTTAGACCCCTATGGTGTATTCCATCTGGATCTGGAGTTTTATTTACCTTGATATTATCAGTTTTTTTTCCTGATATCATCTAGATATAACCCAGTAGTATGGGTGTGTATATAATAGTTTGTTTCATTGTCTCTCCCAATGGTTCCTCTCTAGTGTATACTGAAGAAAAGAACTGGTTTAGTATCTCAGTCTTCCCTCTGTCACTGTTAATCATTCAACCCTTCTCACATTTTAATGTACCTATATTTACCTTTTTAGATTTTTTATATACTTAAAAAAAAATTAGGGTTTGATTTAGAATCTTTTGCAATTATTCTTCATTTTAAATGTTGGCTAATCTGATTGCTCCTTTGCCTGCTTTGTTACATTCCTTATATATTTGGAATGCTGTACTGTTTTCTTTGAATTATTTAAATGCCCTACATTTTTTCCTAATTTTTCTTAACACATTTTTTTTAACCACATTGCCTTGGATTTATTTATTTTTCTTTGATAACCATGTGGAATGTATTGATGTGTATATTTATTTACCAAAGTTTTAAATGTTCTCCATTTATCCTCTGTGTTTTTATTTGAAATACTTTATCCCAATTTATGCTATTCAACATTTTTCTTAAATCGCTGAAATTTGCTTTATTGAACCGTTGTAACACTCCTTATGGAAAGTGATTTCAAAATTTTATTATCACTGTTACTTAAAGTGAAGGTCAAGTTTGGCTGACTCGCTCACGCCGTTGGATACCTTAATAAAAATGAGCGCAACTTTCATTCATCAATTTATCTAATTATCACTAATTAACGCTGTTTTTTACCTTATAAACAGCCTCCGGTACACTTCTTTCCTCCACTTGCCATTTTCTCAAAGTGATTGATAGGCTAGTCATATTCAATACACCAATGGCCATTCCCCCCCCCCCCCCCCCCCACCGGGGCTTTCAGACTCTTTCTAGCAACGTCACGCGATTGTTATGTGCATGCATTAAAGCTGCAATAGCCCTGTTTCTTCCTCATGCTCGTTCATGAGACGCACATGTATAGTCTGCATCCTTTTAAAAAACTTTGATACAAAACGACTACTATAATTTACACTTGCATTTATGTATAGTAGATGCCCCATCCATTGAAGATTTTTTCTTATATCTTTATCAAAACATTTTATGTATTGTAGAAGCAACATCACCCTAAGTCCGTATAAACGATACGCATGCACAGTTTTATTCACAATCGTGAACGTGCTTGGGGCCGACTTATAGAGCGGGTGGGACTGCTCGCTGAGTCACAACAGGCGAACAAGGAAGTAGTGCGAGAGAGGAGTCATGATCTAAATGGTATTGATTTTCAAACTTCTTTATTTCTGAAACCAAACTTATAAATAAATAAAAAGGTAGCGACTATATTAATGCAATATTGCTTAAGGCATTACTGTAAATTTTACCTTCACTTTAAATGTTCTTTTATATTAAATATAGCTTTAGTTCTAATTGGCTGCTCTATTAAAGGATAAAAAGGGGGAGACTTTTACAGCGTTAATGTACACTTGAATCTACATTGAAAATATACTCAAATACCTTTATTTAGCTTTTTTTTTTCTTGTTTCTCCGCAATGTTCAAGTAAAATACTGCCCATTTTCAAACCAACCTGGGTTCTCTCTTTCATGTACCTTTGCAAGCACAATTTATTTCAACCACACACAATGTAGTTATTATGCACTCGCTGACATCACCAAGTGGTCACAAGCCTGCATTGTAAACGCAGCCGCAACCTCGGCATTGGTATTGAGAGAGGAAGGGAGAGCTGATCAGTAGTTTGTAATTATTTATGGATCATCCCCTACTTAAACAAGTAGAATGTTTGGCAATAACATTCTCAAAATATTCATCTTTAAATATGCTACACTCGCTAATTATAAACTAAACCCCCCTAGACTAAGGGGCGTTAATTAAAACCCACCCTAGACTATTTAAAAGTCATAAATACTGTTTTATTTCAAGTCTCCTTAAAATTCATTTGTATAATAGTATTTATTGATGGAGAAGACGATCCTCCCATGTGACAGGCACTAACAGGGTTGCTAGCAAGGCCGGTTTGGCCTACCAGGATACCAGGAGATTTCCTGGTGGGCTGAGGCAGCTGGGGCTGGAAAGCTACAATTTAAAGGGGGTGATTAATGGATGCAATTGAGTTGTAAGGTGCCTATATAAAAGCATTCTGGCACTTTTATTTAATACAAAGTAATATAATTAAATTCTGAAAAAAATATTGGGAGAATAAGTATCCCAGAAATCCCCTTTGAGAAATATGGGGCATGTGCATTCTACTGCCTCAACAGAAAATAGGGCTGGTCTTCATATTTTTCCAGGGCTGCTTTATATTCTCAGTCTGACCCTGGTTGCTAGAAGGTCTCCGCATCTTCTGCGGATGCGTTTAGGATTGTCACACTGCGCATGCACTCAGACCTAATACATATGCAAATCTAAAGAGATTAGATTCTATATACTTGTTAAGGAAAGCCACGACTATGTTTGTGGGTTGTATTAAGTGACATTGGCGCTAGAAATACAATCTAATAAATTAAAATGTTGTGAGCTTTGTTTCTGCATCAAAGTAAGCTCAATTTATACCAAGTATTATTACCATTAAAATGATATGTTTTTTATGTGGTCAATTTCACAACGTTTAAAAACTCAGTCATATTCTCAGAAGCTCCTGCTCAGTTTGACTGAAACTACTGCCTTTCTTCGACTACCTAAGCTTATTTTTGTGATATTCAGCTGGAACAAATATAATCCTAGTTGTAGGTCAGGTAGAAGTTATCAGATTAACATATACTTGTTCTGCGAGCCTTGAATCGGACCGCTGGGGCCTCGTGCAGTACACTACTCGAGCACCTCGGCACCCCCCCCAATAACCCGGGTAAATCAGTCATAAAAAGGTCTGCATCTTTTATAATCATTTAGCAATATGGAGGAGCTACATATCAACATACGATGTCTACTTCAAGATCTCGAGATCCAAATTAATAACAAGTTTGGGATCTTGTCTCTATCTGCAAGTCTGTAAGTTGATGTGAGACTCCTTTTTACCTAAGTACGCACCTACATCGGATGACATGTCCACCTCCTTGCTGCCACAAAGGATGATAACGAAGCAGACAAACACTCTGACTGAAGAGCAGGAAGAAGCCTGTACTGACGACATTACGTGGCGAATGAGAGCAGTCAGCTGATCCTACAGAATATAATGGTAAAATCTAAAATGATCGGTCCTCTTGCTGGCGCCGGGGTTGATGCGGCCGGCCTCCCCGACAGTCATGGGGATCTGACATTTCCAACCTATTTGACTAAGAATTGTCTGCAGCACTCAGGATCAACATACAGTGACATCTCTGCCCTGTAGATGAGAAGAATCGGTTAGGGAATCTTGTAATGGTGAATGTCAAACTTTGCCAGTTTTCTGACTCCTTGCTCATAAATGGAGACGACGATGTTCTACACATTGTACCTCTATCTTTACCCCAGTATACCAAAATGTCTCTCAGGAGGATGCTGTCCAGGTGTTACCAGAGCCTTCCCCTATTTCGCCCCAAGCCTCTATGGCATCTAACACTGTGTCCTGCGGTTCCTCTCTTACTCCCAGTGGAGCATTTTTAAAGGCAGAGATTGAAACACAGGTATCCTCAGCAGTATCTGCAGCTTTGGCTGAGTTTCCCAGGTTTTCAGGGAAGCGCAAGAGGAAATCTAAAAATTCAGAGACTAGGGTGTCTGTTACTAATTTTGACCCTCAAGTTCCTCTAAGATCTGAGGATGAGGAGAACTCTCACTCAGAGGGTACAATTGCAGATTCAGACAGTGTAATGCCTTTCTTTGATGGTGAAGGATTTTCCTTCAGGTTTAAGCTGGAACACCTCCAGTTACTACTAAAGGAGGTTTTAGCTACTTTGTATGACTCAGAGACTCCGGCGGTAGTCACGCCTGTGGGCGGTGGAAATTGTTTCTCAGGGCTACAGGTTAGAATTCAAGGATTGTCCTCCCAGGGGCAGATTTCACCTTTCCAGGTTATCTGTAAACCAGATAAAGAGAGAGGCATTCATAAAATGTGTTGAAGATCTTTCAGCTCTGGGAGTGATTGTACCCATTCCAAGATTGGAACAGGGTCTGGGATTAGGGATGCACCGAAATTTCGGCCACAGAAACGTTTCGGCCGAAAATTGCATTTTTGGCTATTTCGGTTTTTGGGGTTTTTGCCTGTTATTTTCGGTAAAATTATTGTGTAGCATATTTCAAATTTGATGCTAGCCTAGAGCTGCTGTTTGAGTTCATTTCTTGACTTACTGTTTCTCATATAATAATAGTTTTCTAGTACTATACTATTTGGATAATTGGTTACACAGAACTAAATACAGAATAATACAGTATATTGATATTTAATATTGTTTTACGTAGGGATGCACCGAAATTTGTTCACAGAAACATTTTGGCTGAAAATGGCATTATCGTTTTTTTTGTTCTTGGTAAAATTATTGTGTAGTATATTATTGTTTTAAGATATTTTTGTCCAGTTTTAGTATGTTGCTTTCAATAAAAGTGTGGTTATTTTATTTTATTAGCTTGCAGGTTTTCAATTCAGATTCATTCATAAAATAGTCTAATTATGCAAAAAAAACTAAAAAAAAAATATTTTAAAATAATTTGGAAAAAAATAAATTTTCGGTTTCTGTTTCCGTTTTCGGCTAAGTGCATCCTGGATTTTCGGATTCGGTTTCGGTACAGAATTTCAATTACGGTACTATCTGGGATTCTACTCAAACCTGTTTGTGGTTTCCAAAAAAGAGTGGACTTTCCAGCCGATTCTAGACTTAAAACAAATTCCTCAAGATTCCGTCCTTCAAAATGGTAACCATTCGGACAATTCTTCCCTCAATCCAAGAGGGTCAATATATGACGACCATACATCTAAAGGATGCATACTTACATGTTCCCATTCACAGGGATCATCACAGGTTCCTGAGGTTTGCATTCCTGGATCGTCACTTTCAGTTTGTGGCCTTACCCTTTGATCTGGCCATGGCTCCCAGGATATTCTCAAAGGTCCTAGGAGCCCTATTGGCAGTGGTTCAATCCAAAGGGATAGCAGTGGCTCCCTATCTGGACGACATTCTGATTCAGGCCCCTTCCTTTCCTCAGGCAGCATCTCACACAGAGAGGTTACTGGCCTTCCTCCGGTCTCACGGTTGGAAGGTGAATCTGGAGAAGAGTTCTCTGGTTCCAGCAACAAGAGAAGTGTTCTTAGGGACGATCATAGACTCTGTCCAGATGAAGATCTTCCTGACGGAGTACAGAACGGACATGCTCCTATTGTCTTGCCGATCTCTTCAGGAGATGCCTCTTCCCTTAGTTGCCCAATGTATGGAGGTAATTGGTCTAATGGTGGCTGCTATGAACATCATGCCATTTGCCTGATTTCATCTAAAAGCTCTGCAGTTGTGCATGCTCAGGCAGGGGAATGGGGATTATATGGATCTATCTGCAAAGCTAGCTCTAGACCAGAAGTCGAAGGATTATCTCAACTGGTGGCTATCTCAGGATCACCTGAACCAAGGCACCTGTTTTTGGAGACTTTCTTGGGTGATAGTAATGACAGACGCCAGTCTAGTGGGCTGGGGCACAGTCTGGAATTCTCTAAAGGCTCAGGGTCTTTGGACATGAGAAGAATCTGAGCTGCTGATCAACATCTTAGAGCTGAGAGCAGTTTACAGTGTGCTGTTGACCTGGCCTCAGTTAGCCTTGAACCAGTTCTTCAGGTTCCAGTTGGACAACATAACTTCAGTGGCGTACGTCAACCACCAGGGAGTAACTTGGAGTTGTCTAGCTATGACAAAGGTGTCTCGAATTATTCAGTGGGCGGAGGACCACTGTTGTTGTCTGTCAGCCATCCATATCCCGGGAGTAGACAACTGGGAAGTGGACTTCCTAAGCAGACAGACTTTCCATCCAGGGGAATGGGAGCTTCATCTGGAGATATTCTCCAGACTGATATCCAGATGGGAGATTCCAGACCTGGACCTCATGGTGTCTCATCAAAAATGCCAGGCTTCCAAACTATGGATCCAGGTCGAGGGATCCTCAAGCGTGTCTGATAGACGCACTGGTGGCTCCTTGGAACTTCAACATGGCCTATCTGTTTCCACTGTTTGCTCTTCTGCCTCGGGTGATTGCTAGCATAAGAAAGGAAAGGGGGTCAGTGATCCTGATCACGCCGGCTTGGCCTCAAAGAATTTGGTATGTGCATCAGGTGGAGATGTCACTCCACCTCAGTGGACCTTCAGGGACCTTTTCTTCATCCAAATCTCATTTCTCTGAAGCTGACTGCTTGGAGATTTAATGCTTGATCCTATCCAAGCGGGGGTTTTCAGAGTCAGTAATTGATACTATGGTCTCTAGTTCAAGGTCGGTCGGACCTAATCTGACAGTGCGGATCAGGTCCGACAGACCTCGCTGAATATGGCGAGCAATACACTCGCCGTATTCAGCATTGTACTCGATCGTACTCGATCGGGTTGATTTCCGGCGATGTCTGTCCGCCTGCTCTGAGCAGGCGTTCAGGTTATGGAGCAGCTTTCTTTGTGACCGCTGCTTCATAACTGCTGTTTCTGGTGAACCTGCAGGCTCGCCAGAAACACAGGGCATCAAGCTCCATTCGGCCCCTATGATTCAGACTCGTAAGCCAGGAATATTTATCGTAAGATTTGGAGGAAATATTTCTTCTGGTGTGAAGACAAGGGATATTCTTGGAGTAAGGTTAGGATCCCGAGAATTTTATCTTTTCTCCAGGAGGGCTTGGAGAAAGGTTTGTCTGTTAGCACTTTGATGGAGGTGCCAGATGTTCAATTCTTTTGTCAGGCCTTGGTCAGAATCAGGCCTGTATTTAAGGCGGTGACTTCCCCTTAAATTCTCAATCTTGTTCTTATGGTTTTGCAGCGGCGTCCGTTTGTGCCAATGCATTCTCTTGATATTAAGCTTTTATTGTGGAAGGTTTTATTTCTGTTGGCCATTTCTTTGACCTGAAGGGTGTCTGTACTGTCTGCCTTACAGTTTAACTCTCCTTATCTTATTTTTCATGCAGATAAGGCTGTTTTTTGCACTAAGTTGGGGTTTCTTCCCAAAGTTGTGTCTACTAAGATTATTAACCAGGACATTGTTTTTCCTTCTCTGTTTCAGAAGCCTTCTTCGGATAAAGAACGTGTGTTACATAATATGGACATGGTACGTGCTCTTAAGTTTTATTTGGAGGCGACTAAAGACTTTCGTAAGTCGTCTGCTCTTTTTGTTTATTTCTCTGGAAAGAATAGAGTTCAGAAGGCTTCTGCCTCAACTCTTGTTTTTTGGCTGCAAGGTGTGATTCGCATGGCATATGAGTACTCTGGGAAGCAGGCTCTAGGGAGAATTAAGGCTCACTCCACCAGAGCTGTAGCCTCTTCTTGGGCTTTCAAAAATTAAGCTTCTATGGAGCAGATTTGCAAGGCTGCAACTTGGTCTTCTTTACATACCTTTTCAAAGTTTTACAGATTTGATACTTTTGCCTCAGCTGAGACAGCTTTTGGGAGAAAGGTTCTTCAAGCGGTGGTGCCTTCCATTTAGGCATGCTGGTTTTTATCCCTCCCTATTCATCTGTGTCCTCTAGCTTGGGTATTGGTTCCCAACAGTAATTAAGATGAACCTGTGGACTCACCACATCTTTAGAAGAAAACAAAATTTATGCTTACCTGATAAATTTATTTCTTCAAGATGTGGTGAGTCTGTGGGTTCAACTTAATTACTGTTGGGGAATACCACTCCTCGCCACCCTTTTGTTTTGTGGATTTTGACTAAACCTCAGACACCTCCGCACCTTGTGTTGCTTTCCTTTCTCCATTTACTTTCAGTCGAATGACTGGGGTTTATGGGTAGGGAAGTGATACTTAACAGTTTGTACTGTGATGCTCTTTGCCTCCTCCTGCTGGTGAGGAGTGGTATTCCCCAATAGTAATTAAGATGAACCCGTGGACTCACCACATCTTGAAGAAATAAATTTATCAGGTAAGCATAAATTTTGTTTTTGCTGTGTCTTAAGACCTCCAACCAACCAAGTCAATGTTAGTATAGTCCTCCTCCCTACTACATGCTTTAGGAAGCTGCTAAATGCTCAAGAACATATATATTTATTTATTTTTTAGCTATGAAAGCTAGTAGCCTTTTTTGAAAGATGTGGTGGTGCATTTGGGGCTAGCTTAGATGAGCACATCATCGCTACTTCTATTCATATGTTTTATCACCATTTAGACACATGTCAATATGCTATAAAGGATCCCCTCCTGTTTATTGAGGCTTACTAGCATTCACTATAACCCAAGCCTGTTCATGTTCCACCATACTATTGCACCTAGACTCCCTGATATATGCGCCTTGCATATAAGTAGCTCCTCCTCTATCACAACCTACTAACATAAGTTGCACATACTTTTTTAGTAAATATAATTCTATGGGTCATTTAGTGTTTATACTCTTAATATACTGAAGGACCAAGAGTGACCCCTTCACTGGCAACCATAGTATATGCCTCTATCATCTCACATTTTACAATTATTACATTATTATTTTACATAAGACTTTCTCTATATACGCCAACTTTTATACTTTTAATTTTCTCACACCAGTACTAAGGTCCAAGAATGGCAATTACAAATATTAACTAGCATATAAAAAATGAGGTTTCATTTCTAATTATTTGGGTTATATTACCCTTATCATACACTACCATTCACTATGTATATGTATACTGTAACACTAGCTCATGGTCCAAAAGTAACCGTATTCATCATTTTAGTTCCTCTCTCTGTAATTTGTTTCCAATTGGGCCCATGAGTGACCCTGGGAATAGTTAGAGGGACTCACAAATTATTAAAAAGAAGTTCCTTATGTTCAGTATGCCTACTACTGTTTTGACTATTGCTCTCTTGTACAGCAATTATTAGTATGTTACAGAAAAGGAATACTCATATACGTGGTAGTCCTACTTACATTGCTTTGGATGTCATTGTAATATCATATTTGTACACTGGTGTTATTTCAGTTGTTGCTGTTAATATTCCTGATATCCTCAATAAAAAAATATTAAAACAAATACATAAAAAAATCCCTTGGCTGTTTCATTGGCAAACATCTAACACATTTGAGCATTTTCTTTTTTGCACTTTTATATCCTTTTAAAATATAACAAATTAAGTTACAGGTGTATATAAAAATCAACAATGTACAGATAATATTTTTTTTAAAAACTATCAAATATAAACAAAGGTTTACTTTTGTTTACATGTCTTTTTAAGTGAAATTACATACTTTCATAAGGTTTTCACAAAATTACCATTTTTTTTTTACCAAATGTTTTATTTTTTATGTGAAGATAATAAAGTCATATGAAGCTTTCATGATTTTTTCACACAAAGTTTCAAACATATTTTACAGCTGTGCAAATTAGAAAATGTTTAGAATTAAATGACATGAGAAGGGGGCAAAATAAATAATGAACATATATAACACATTTGTTTTACTACACATAACACTTTCCATTAAAATCCCAAGCTGTTTACTGTCCTTATAAATATAATCTCCCTTAGCTTGAATAATGGTTATATAAAACATGAGAGGCAAATACAAAATGTGCATTAAATAAATTAAACTCATTTTGCATTGTTATACATATGTGATGTCACTAAATTTCAACAATAAACATAACAATAATTTTTTGGTTGAATATGTGGCAAAAAAATATTCTATTATACCTAAAAATAAAAACTACCACATTTAACATATTTTCCTGACTTGCCCAAAGAAATGTGAATAATTTTCTATTATAGTGTAAAGTTTACATATAAATAAATCAATTTCTTGGTGAAAAAGACAATTAACAGATAGCTATTGTAATTAGATCATTTACGCACAACAATTAGGGGATCTGAAATAATCACACACACTCACACTAAACAACCACAAATAGGCTTTGGACAACTCCATGCCATGGATACTTGGGGCTGTACAGGGGAAGACATGGGGATTTGCCCCCTAGTAGCCTCCCTTATGCAACTTTATAGCTTATGTTAATTAAAAGCTGCCACAACACAGAAAGTAACGTATTTCGTATTCAGAAGGGACTAATTTGATATCAGTTAAGATTAGAATAAATAAATTGGCCTCAGATTTTGGAAACAATCCCATTACCCTGTTTACATTTCACAGAGGTCGACAAGAAGAGAATAATTCTGCGAACAACTGCGTCAGCCAAACCATAGCACTTTTGTTAAGTAAATGAAGGTTGTGTTGGAAAAACAGTGGGTAAACCACAAATGTGGTTACACACCCCAACTGCGTATAATGAGCAGACAAGGTGTCTCTGCTCTGTTTGTATGTTTGTGTTTATGTTCAATAGCTGTGGAAAGACATGAGACGTGGTAAACAAGACAATAGTTTCATTTATACCTTATATTGGCATACAGACGGAAACAAATCTACCTGTCTGTATTACGTTGTAATTGCCAAATCCTCAGGCTTTCATTATATATCACATTTTATATACACACTATGGATCAGCAAAATCAAATTCCAAGTCTACACAACTGTCAATGTGTCAACGTGCTGCAGTCACAGAGCTCTCAAGCCAGAGCTGAGAGCAGAAGGTTTAAAACTAGACGTAACAACAAAAGGGACTTGAGTACTATGGGCTAGATTACAAGTGACACTAAAGTTAGCACGGGTCGCAATAAGCAATATAGCGACTGCGCTAACCTGCACACATATTGCAAGCTGAAAGTAAACAGGTACACTTGAGTGCAAACAGAATTTGAGCTCAGTGGGTTAGCGCTACTGAAGACCTTGCGTAAAGTTTAAGGGTTCAAAATAAATATGCGCCAAACACAACATAAATACATTAAAATAAAATGTTACACTCATATATACAGTACATGTTCTGATAGATATATTTAAAATAAATATATCTAAAAATTTTGTTTATGGGTTAAAAGGTATATGGTATATGGCAAGGTATTAGACTGGAAAGAGCTATAATGTGTATATATATATATATATATATATATATATTGAAGCAATGAAATCCGCTCTTCACCACTGAGTGTACTCAGTATTACTAATATAAGTTCATGAACAAACCGTTGCAACACCTTAAGAGGCCACCCTCTAAGCCTCAAGATACATAAGAGTACAAACACAAAGTGACACACGGTATAAAGGCTATACCTTTTGTTAGAGCAACGTTTCGGGGCTCCTGCCCCTTTCTCAAGCTAATTACAAATGAAA
The DNA here is from genome assembly GCF_027579735.1 of Bombina bombina. Lineage (NCBI taxonomy): Eukaryota > Metazoa > Chordata > Amphibia > Anura > Bombinatoridae > Bombina > Bombina bombina. The sequence goes on from NC_069502.1 coordinate 1,163,683,935, forward strand.
GAAACACACCATTTATAGACCTAACAATAAAACAGGTAACCAATAAGCACACATGGGAGGGGTTAACAAAAAAATGACATCATCACAGCTCATTTTACAAGGAAAAAACTTTTCAACATTAACCCTATATTCATTATGTGTGTATTGGATTCCCTGATTAAAAACAAATGCCGCAAACTACCCACCATTTTAGATGTATTAATGAGTATACTTTCACAGGTTATGAATTTCAAATTAATGGAAGAAGATCAAATTCCCTATTGAGCCCCTTGGGAAACATACGGCTAGATTACGAGTTGTGCGTTAAGGTAAAAAAGCAGCGTTAAGAGGTCCTAACGCTACTTTTTTACGCCTGCTGGTATTACGAGTCTTGCAGGTTTATGGGCACCGCACACTTCTTTGGCCTTACCGCAAAACGACTTACGTAAACTTTGTAAAGTCTTTATTCTATGGGACTTCCATAGCGCCGGTATTACGAGTCTGTCCTGGGAGGCCAAAAAGTGAGCGGTACACCCTACCCCGTCAAGAGTCCTAACACATTTAAAAGTCAGTAGTTAAGAGTTTTACACTACAACGCTGTAGCATAAAACTCATAACTAAAGTGCTAAAAAGTACACTAACACCCATAAACTACCTATTAACCCCTAAACTGAGGCCCTCCCGCATTGCAAACACTATAATAAAATTTTTAACCCCTAATCTGCTGCTCCGGACATCGCCACAACTATAATAAACATATTAACCCCTAAACCGCCGCACTCCCACCTCGCAAACACTAGTTAAATATTATTAACCCCTAATCTGCCGTCCCTAACATCGCCACCACCTACCTACATTTATTAACCCCTAATCTGCCATCCCCAATGTCGCTGCCACTATACTAAATGTATTAACCCCTAAACCTAAGTCTAACCCTAACCCTAACACCCCCTAACTTAAATATAATTACAATAAATCTAAATAAAAATTAATATTAATACCTAAATAATTCATATTTAAAACTAAATACTTACCTATAACATAAACCCTAAGCTAGCTACAATATAACTAATAGTTACATTGCAGCTATCTTAGGGTTTATTTTTATTTTACAGGCAACTTTGTATTTATTTTAACTAGGTAGAATAGTTATTAAATAGTTATTAACTATTTAATAACTACCTAGCTAAAATAAATACAAAAGTACCTGTAAAATACAACCTAACCTAAGTTACAATAACACCTAACCTAACCCTACAATTAAATAAATTAACTGAATTAAAAACAATTAAATAAATTAAATTAAATTAGCTAAAATACAAAAAAAAACACTAAATTACAGAAAATAATAAACAAATTACAAGATATTTAAACTAATTACACCTAATCTAATAGCCCTATCAAAATAACCCCCCCTCCAAAAAAAAAAAAAACCTAGCCTAAACTAAACTATCAATAGCCCTTAAAATGGCCTTTTGCGGGGCATTGCCCCAAAGTAATCAGCTCTTTTACCTGTAACAAAAAATACAAACAACCCCCCCAACAGTAAAACCCACCACCCACACAACCAACCCCCCAAATACACCCTTAAAAAAACCTAACACTAACCCCCTGAAGATCGACTTAGAGTTCTGAAGACTGGACATCCATCCTCAAGGAAGCGGCAGAAGTCTTCATCCAACCGGGCCTTAGTCCTCAACGAAGCCTGGAGAAGTCTTCATCCAAGCCGGGCGAAGTGGTCCTCCAGACAGGCAGAAGTCTTCATCCAGACGGCATCTTCTATCTTCATCCAAGATGGCGTCCCTTAGATTCCGATTGGCTGATAGAATTCTATCAGCCAATCGGAATTAAGGTAAAAAAAATCCTATTTGCTGATGCAATCGGAATCTAAGGGACGCCATCTTGGATGACGTCACTTAAAGGAACCGTTATTCAGTAAGAAGACTTCGTTTGAAGAGGATGCTCCGCGTCGGATGTCTTGAAGATGGACCCGCTCCGCGTCGGATGGATGAAGATAGAATATGCTGTCTGGATGAAGACTTCTGCCAGTCTGGAGGACCACTTTGCCCCGCTTGGATGAAGACCTCTCCCGGCTTCGTTGAGGACTCTTCGGCCGGTTGGATGAAGACTTCTGCCGTTTCCTTGAGGATGGATGTCCAGTCTTCAGAACTGTAAGTCGATCTTCAGGAGGTTAGTGTTAGGTTTTTTTAAGGGTGTATTGGGTGGGTTTTATTTTTTAGATTAGGATATGGGCCGCAAAAGAGCTAACTGCCTCTTTTCAGGGCAATGGGGAGCTTAGGTTTTTTTAGATAGTATTTTATTTGGGGGGTTGGTTGTGTGGGTGGTGGGTTTTACTGTTGTGGGGGTTGTTTGTATTTTTTTTTTACAGGTAAAAGAGCTGATTACTTTGGGGAAATGCCACACAAAAGGCCCTTTTAAGGGCTATTGATAGTTTAATTATAGTGTAGTGTTAGGTGTTATTGTAACTTAGGTTAGGTTTTATTTTACAGGTACTTTTGTATTTATTTAAACTAGGTAGTTATTAAATAGTTAATAACAATTTAATAACTATTCTACCTAATTAAAATAAATATAAACTTGCCTGTAAAATAAAAATAAACCCTAAGTTAGCTACAATGTAACTATTAGTTATATTGTAGCTAGCTTAGGGTTTATTTTATAGGTAAGTATTTCGTTTTAAATAGGAATTATTTAGTTAATGATAGGAATTTTTTATTTAGATTTATTTTAATTATATTTAAGTTAGGGGGTGTTAGGGTTAGGGTTAGACTTAGGTTTAGGGGTTAATACATTTAGTATAGCGGCGGCGACGTTGGGGGTGGCAGATTAGGGGTTAATAAATGTAGGTAGGTTGCGGCGATGTTAGGGACGGCAGATTAGGGGTTAATAATATTTAACTAATGTTTGTGAGGCGGGAGTGCGGCGGTTTATGGGTTAATATGTTTATTATAGTGGCAGCGACGTTGGAGGCAGCAGATTAGGTGTTAATAAGTGTAGGTAGGTTGTGGCGACATTGGGGGCGGCAGATTAGGGGTTCATATGTATAATGTTGGTGGCGGCGATGTCTGGAGCGGCAGATTAGGGGTTAATAAATATAATGCAGGTGTCGGCGATGTTGGGGCCAGCAGATTAGGGGTTCATAAGTATAATGTAGGTTGCGGCGGTGTCCGGAGCGTCAGATTAGGGGTTAATAAATATAATGCAGGTGTCGGCGATGTCGGGGGTGGCAGATTAGGGTTATTAAGTTTAATATTAGGGGTTAATAAGTGTAAGATTAGGGGTGTTTAGACTCAGGGTTCATGTTAGGGTGTTAGGTGTAGACATAAATTTTATTTCCCCATAGGAATCATTGGAGCTGTGTTACTGAGCTTTATGCTGCTTTTTTGCAGGTGTTAGACTTTTTCTCAGCCGGCTCTCCCCGTTGATTCCTATGGGGAAATCATGCATGAGCACGTATGACCAGCTCACCGCTGACTTAGCGCTGGTATTGGAGTGCGTTAAGGAGCAAAGTTTTGCTCAACACTTACTTCTTGTCTTTTAACACCGGGTTTGTAAAAACCCGTAATACCAGCGCTGTAGGTAAGTGAGTGGTGAGAGAAAACTGCTCGTTAGCACCGCACAGCCTCTAACGCAAAACTCGTAATCTGGCCGATAGTGTTTAGACGCCGATCCACTTGGCTTCCCTATTAAGTAAATCCCTATCTCTGTTCCCCCCTCTTGGTTTTTTAGGGGCACTATCTATGATAAGATACCTTAATTGGTTGGCCTGATGTCCCATTTCTGCAAAGTGTGCTGGTACTGGGAGGTGTAATATTTTCTCATTGCGCATGGTTGACTTATGTTGGCAAATCTTCTTATTCTTTGGTCGTCTCGCCTATGTACAAAAGCCCACATGGACACTTCAGAGCATATACAACATAAGTCGAACGGCATGTGTAATAACCCTTGATGTTATATTTTTTCCCTGTATATGGGTGGGAGATAACACCACCCTTAATGATGTTATTACATTGGGCACAACCCAGACACGGAAATGTGCCATGTTTGGGGGTTCCAAAATTTTTTTGCTCTGACAATGATTGGGGGCATTGCATGGACCATCTTTTTACCTATAGTATTGCCTCTACGGTACGAGGCTCTGGGGTACTCCTGGAACTCCTTGATCTCTGGGCAGGCTTCTTTTAACAGAAACCAATTTATTTTAATTATATTAAACACTTTCCTGCTCATTGTATTATAAGAACTCACAAAAGTTAGTCTGGTTGGGTTTATCATTTCATTTCTGACAGGGGTCTTTATCGACTCCTCAGCTTCCTCTAGCTCCTGTGGGCTATAGCCTCTGCTGACAAATTTCTCCTTCATCTCTCTGGATCTGGCTTCCTTAGTGTCTGGATCTGTCACTATTCTATCTACTCTGAGCAATTGTGATTTGGGCACACTATAGAAAACTCTAGGTGGATGAAAACTGGTCCTATGTAACAGGGTATTCCTGTCTGTGGGTTTAACAAACAAATCAGTTATTAACCTGCCATTATTTTTGAGGAAAATGGTATCCAGAAATTCCACATTATTTACATCTAATTTGCTACTAAAGCTCAAAAAGGAAACAGCATTTTCAATATCTGATTTAAGTTCTGTCAATTTATTCGGGGGGCCCCGACACATGATGAACAAGTCATCAATGTAGTGGAACCACCCTTCGCAGTACTGTCTGAAAAGGGGATTTGTGTATACATGCCTCTCTTCAATGGCATCCATTACGAAACAGGCATAGGATGGGGCCACATTTGACCCCATCACTGTGCCTGTTTTCTGCATAAAGAATTGATTTTTAAAAAGAAAAAAATTGATTGTCAACACTAAGTGTAATAATTGAACTAGCCATTGAGCTGTGCTTCATCATATAAGTTACTTTTCAATAGAGCCTCCTTTATACAGTCCACCCCTGTGGTGTGTGTGGTATGACCGTATACAGGGAATTTACATCCCAAGTGGCCAGTACAACCTCCTCATCCATATTCTGTAATTCAGTAATCTTTTCTATAAATTGTGTAGTATCTCTGATGTATGATTTTCCTTGTGTAACAAGGGGAGCTAATACCTTATCCAGGAATTGTGCAGTGGGGCTCAAAAGGGAGCCTTTGCCGGCCACTATGGGCCTGCCTGGGGGGTCTATAAGCCTTTTGTGAACCTTTGGCACAATGTAAAATGCAGGTATGATAGGGTACATTGGAATTAGAAATTTATACATTTTTTGTGTCAAGATGTTACCATTTAAGCCTGTATCCAAAATTTTTAATAATTCCTTATACACATTATCTGTTGGATTACCACTCAGCTTTTCATATACATCTGTGTCACATAGCTGTCGCATGATTTCATCTTTGTATTTTGTGGTGTCCATTACCACCACAGCTCCGCCCTTGTCTGCGGACTTGATGGTAATGGACATGTCCATTTCAAGTTCTTTTAGTACCTTATGTTCCTCCTGTGTCAAGTTGTATGATCCTTTGCATCTGCGTTTGTCATGTGCCAATTCTTTGTATTGAGTGTCCACTACTTTAATAAAGGTTTCAACCACTGCATTGTCACCTGAGGGGTTAAATGTACTTTTTAGATTAAGATCAAACTGTCCTGTATCAAAGGGTACCATTTTATCATTTTATCCTTTGTATTTATGATAAGTGAAGTAGTGTCTCTGTTGGGGTTATTGAAAAAAGCTAAAGAAACGTGTCAGATCCAGTATTAAGGAGAAAGTGTCAGCTTCCTCAGTTGGGCAAAACGATAGCCCTTTATTTAACACAGCAATTTCATTTTGGCTTAGGGTTTTAGAAAAGAGGTTAATTACATTTACCTCCGTCGTATCGGCTTTACTTGTGAGCGAGTCCCCACTCCTCCCACGTTTCCTCCCCTGTCTAATCCGCTTCCTAGTTCTCTGATGTCCTGTAGGCGCTCCCCTAAAAAAGTGGAAGAAGAGGTTGCGGGTGCTGGAGCTGTGGTCAACATACCCTGTGTTCTCACTGTCGGTTGACATCCTGATCCGGAACTGTCGGAACTAGTGGCAGCAACACTATCTGCGTCCCTCTGCATTCTTTGGCGTGATCCCACCCACCTTGGCCCATTATTGGCTCTTCGACATGGGTGGTTCCAACGATACACGTTACCCATACTATAGTCATGTTTGTCACGCTTGAATTTACGCCGTTTGCATTCCTCCACTTCCTGATTGAAGGCGTCCACTGTCTGCTGTACCTCATTGAGCACCCGGATGTAATCCTCTTCGTCATAGAGGGCACGTAAATTGCGTTTGTGCTCATCAATACTGGCTGTTAGAGTCTGCAACTCACGGTTTGAAAAATCAATATTTAAAATAATTAAGTCCATAGAAATTTTATTTAGAATTTGTTGATAAAGAGTGCAGAACTCTGTGTTGTCTTAGAAGAAGGTGGGTTGGAGGGGGGGCCGCATACCTCTAGGAATGCATCTGGTTCGATAGTATTATGCCAATGCTGCAGAGTGTATTTGTAGGTTCACCTGTCTTTTCATCACTCTCTCCAAATCTCGTTTTTGTGAATCTCTGTCAGGTGCTGTCAGGAACTCTCTCGGACCCACTGTCAGAGTGGCTATGCGTGCTGCTTCTTGCTCTGAGTAAGCAAATACACCTGTCTCACAGGCCATTATTTCAAAAGCAGGTATAGGCTTCCAATAAAGTACAAATCTTCTGTAAAATCGGTGGTGCTGAGATCCCTGAGGGTACTATATGTATTGAAGCAATTAAATACGCACTTCATCACTGAGTGTACTCAGTATTACCAATATAAATTCATGAACAAACCAGTGCAACACCTTAAGAGGCCACCCTCTAAGCCTCAAGATACATAAGAGTACAAACACAAAGTGGCACACGGTATAAAGACTAGGGATTTACTTAATAGGGAAGCCAAGTGGATCTGGCGTCTAAACACTATGTTTCCCAAGGGGCTCAATAGGGAATTTGATCTTCTTCCATTAATTTGAAATTCATAACCTGTGAAAGTATACTAATTAATACATCTAAAATGGTGGGTAGTTTGCTGCATTTGTTTTTAATCAGGGAACCCAATACACACATAATGAATATAGGGTTGATGTTGAAAAGTTTTTCCTTGTAAAAATGAGCTGTGATTATGTTTTTTGTTAACCCCTCCCATGTGCGCTTATTGGTTACCTGTTTTATTTTTAGGTCTATAAATGGTGGGTTTTTTGCATTTGTAATTAGCTTGAGAAAGGGGCAGGAGCCCCGAAACGTTGCTCAAACAAAAGTTATAGCCTTTATACCGTGTGCCACTTTGTGTTTGTACTTATATATATGAATATATAATTATATATATATATGTGTGTGTGTGTGTGTGTGTGTGTGTGTGTATGGGTGTATATATATATTTATATATACTGTATTGTATGTATATATATATATATATATATATATATATATATATGTTTTTATGTGTTTATATATATGTACATATAAACACATAGACACACACACACACACACACACATATATACTGTATATATATCTGTGCGTGTATATATATATACTGTATACATATATGTGTGTGTATGTATATATATACTGTATATATATATATATATATATATATATATATGTGTGTGTGTATGTGTGTATATTTATATAAAGGGTGATGTAGGTCTCAAATGCTTTGTAGAAGAAGGCTGTAATTTTGTCCCAAAAAGAGGACGAACCATAGGCAACATCCTAGCCCCAAGCATGCTTAAGAAACCAAACACGAGTGGGAGCAGTTGGCTTTCAGTAAAGGGGCACTTTAAGTGCCACTTCACAGCTTGCATTGCTTGCAGCCATACAAATGTGACTGATCGCTTTCAGTCTAGGGTCACACAAAGGGTGTTTCTTCTCTCTAACTGCACAAACTGTAGAACCACATATGTTATATATGTAGTAGAGTGTACAGAGTGCAACAAACAGTACGTGGGTTGCACGACCCGTGAGGTGAGGTTCCGGATCAGAGAACACCTGAATAACATTGAAAAGGATATAGATGTCTCTGATCTGGTTCATCACTTCATAACAATACATAATAAAGTGGTCAAAACATTTAGGTGGCAAGTTATTGAACTTATAAGAAATACTCCACGTGGGGGAGACAGAACTGCCAGATTATTGCATAGGGAGGCATTTTGGATCTTCACCCTGCGGACCAGACGTCCGCAGGGATTCAATGCCACAGGAGATATAATCAATCATTGGCAATTCTAATTGAAAGTGACACAACGCACTATTAATAGTTCTAAGTGTATCCAATTATTAGGGTCCTGGTTTTATGATAGGGTTATTGGTACACTGTATAGCAAGGATACCTATTTAAAGAGGATACTTTAACATGGATCAAATCTAGTCAGCAGGGGATTAAAGTTATATTAGTTTTATAATACTAAGGAATCTAACATAAGATCATCTAATATGATAATAGGGTCTTTAACATGGATCAAATCTAGTCAGCAGGGGGTTAAAATAACATTAGTTTTATAATACTAAGGAATCTAACATAAGAACATCTAATATGATAATAGGGTCTTATACAGATCAGTATAGAACTAATCATATTACTGGAATTATCAGTGCTACTAGTTTAATATTATCCCCGTGACACATATTTAGTTTTGAATAGCCAAGTTATACTAGGGACTACTGTGTTGAAGTGTTAAGGCTTTGATATTCCTGAATTGAATTGTTTGATGTTTGGCATCTAGTTATTTATTTTTCAATGATGCTCTCTCTAGTATAACTCTCATTGCCATTATGAAGTTCCTAGTGAGAGACCACTCCAGCTAAAGGTCTATGTTCATTTACTGTGTAGAATTAAACAAGTAACATTCACTTGATGTTTACAATTTGAAATGTCCCAATTAGCTTGTATTCCCAGAAACAGTTGTTGACCCTTGTGATTAATTTTCCTTTGGTTATTTAAGGGTTAACGCCGGATGTAGCAGTATGGTCTATGATTAAGGCATTTCTAAGCCGAAACGCGTAAGACCGGCTACGGCTTAATCTGGAGACACAAGCTATTCCTTTTTATGATGAAGTGTGGATTTTTTGTACCTGATGTCTAATAAAGAAGAAGTTTGATTTCAAGATGGTTCGCTGGATTTCCTTTCTTTGATGTTTATATATATATATATATATATATATATATATATATATATAGCGTATATACCTTTCAACTCAAATACCTTAAATATTGAAAAAAATCATTTTTTTAACAATTTTAAAGTAATTTTAATATTTAATAATAAGTTTAGCCCTGATTTTAATGTAAATATTCTAGATATTTATCTCTATATATATCTGTATATATATCTTGTGCTTGTACCATCGTTATATCCTACGCTCCGGCAGCCCCGACACTTAGACGTTTTTTTTTATTACGTGTTTTCCGTTCGCCAATCATATTCCTAGCATTTTGGCATGTATTACAAAAAAATAAAAACCTGCATCTTTTGCGCATGCGTTTACGACGTCATGCTGCTTCTTGATTCATTGTATTCCCATTAAACAGCTGTATCGCGCATGCGCAAATGGACACCTTTGAGATTCACAGCTTAGTCGAAGGGGGCGGAGCCTATATATGCCAGAGTCTAAAAAATTATAGCGACTACAGCTTTCAAAATAGTTTGTCATAAGCCATTTTAGACTTTTGAGAAATTTACCATCACTTTAATGCACATAATTAAAATATACATATATATATATATATATAAATACTGTATATATATATATATATATATATATATATATATATATATATATATATAATATATAAACAAACACAACATCTCCAGTTTTTGACTGTCCCTTTAAGTAAATTAGAAAAAAAACATGTAATTTAACTTATTTTAGAAAGAAAAAAAATGAGTACAAGTAAACAGAAATGGTTGAAGCTGTTTTCAGTAAAATAGTAAAGTTATTAATAGATTATTTTGTTTAATAAATATCCATAGAAATGTTTCCATATTCAGTAAAGAAGATGTAACTAACCTTCTCTTATACAGAGCTTTGTTTGTTAAGTACAATATGGATTGTTTGTATCTGCTACTGTTGCATTTAATTTGTCCTTGAATGTATTTCAGTTCAGGAACAGGAAAAAATAATCTATTTGCTTAGTATTTGTCTTTTTTTATGCACAGGAAGGACGCTCTTTGAAATCTCAGGCTGCTTTGGTTGTCATATTCAAAACCCAGGAACAGTTATTTACATACAGCATATGAGAGAGCCTGGCTTATTCAAATTACTTTGCATTAGTTAAGGATTTTTCCATTTGTAGTTAAAAGATTTATCCAAATCTAGCTCCTGTGAATTCAGTTGATGATAGGCTATATAAGTTAAATATTATGTATAACTTTCTTCAAGGAGTAGAAGGTTATTCAGTCACACAGTTGTATATATACATATTTTAGATTTTTGGGATGAAGAGTAAGGAATATAGTTATCTATCTATATCTATCTATCAATCAATCTATCTATCTATATCTATCTTTCTATCTGGTGTGTAGCTAAAGAGGTTTCAATTTAAACCAGGCCCACACATCTAGGGGCCCCTTCTGGCCATTCAAACAATACTATACTTTCCTACAGGGGTGTCTGGACTCTACCTAAATCATGTCTGGCCTTTATATTACCCCCTGCAAAATAGGGCTAATAATATGTATGGATTTGCCTTTACAAACATGGTTGCAAGCGTTCCATTGCATTTGTACAGGAAGCATGCACAGGTGCATATACTCTAGCACGGACTAACCAAGCTGGAATGAGACTCACTGTCACAGAGCTCTTCTGGCTCATATTGCAAACAGCCAGAAAGGACACTATTGAAATAGGGGGTCCTGATACAGCCTTTGTCTTAGCACCCAGTGAGGTCTATTTACATCCCTCCATATTTCTATCTATCTGTCTATCTCTCTATTTGTCTACATATTTTTTTTTTATTTATTTATGTATTTATTATGTTGAATATATGAGGAAAATATACAGCCTTTAATTCTGTAGTAGTAATTATAAAAAGTCTAAGGTCTTGCACTGGAGTATTCACTCAAATAATGACCCCCATTCCAAGCTGAATTCTTATTACATTCCAGAAGTATAGGCAGTATAGAAGTATTAGAATCTGGGATTTAATTGGGTTGTCTTAGTGTCCCAAGAATAATTTTCTGGGAAGGCTGATGTCCCATTATAGTAATTTATTTTATTATGTCATCATTATTTTAGTAAAATATTGAATTCCATTACTCAACTGCCCCCCTCACCAATTACCAGAGTGAAGCTCTGCTGAGGCACATACAAACTTTCTAATGGTTAGCTCTTCTCTCTATAGTGCAAGTATCGTTAGTTGTAAAAGAGTGAGGGGCGGAGCTAGCCATTAGAGAGTGTGAATGCGGTTCATCAGAGCTCTGTAACTACTAGTATATAGAGTTAACTTTACCTTAGAGACTAGGCCAAGGAGGGATTTAATTGTCATGCTAGCAAGTCACAGTGGGGTTAGCTGGACCACCGCTTAAATAGTGGTACTACTGCTACAGTGGAACAGAGTTTATAGAGACGAATGAATGACAGCCTAACAGACCAAAACTACCACTATAACCATAACTACTAGTAATTAGTAAAGAAAGGGTGTGTCGCATGTTCACATAAGTCCTTATGCTGCTCCTGCTATAACAATTATTGCTGCCGAATATACATTGTATTATTGCAAAAACTGGATCTAGACACACAAATAACAGATCACCATGGCAAGTCTTTTTCAAGTGCTTTTACTTGGACGCTACACTATGTTCATACTAATCTTCATCAGTGCATCTTAATTTAAATATATTAATAGATAAAGAAAAACTTGCATACCTATATTAATATATAAAAATAGGATGCAATAACCTCATTTGTATGCATAGGCTTAACTAAGGAAGAACTAGACTGAGAAATAATTAAAAAAAAAGAATTGATCTCAGGCTTAGTATAAAGAATATAAACAAGATTCAAAGCAAATAACCGAAAAGTTGTGTGCCTTATCTGTACTGCATGTAAGATGAAAACAAATAACACTTTGGCTCCCCCTGCTGGATATGATGATTATTAATATTATTAGAGACCTGCATTCAGTTTGTTTTTTAGAATGAAAATTTGTGAAGAATATACTGATTTTCTATTTATTTTAACAAAGTAAATATTTGAACACAGTAGCTAATTTAAAGAATAACAAATATAAACTAACACAATTCGTTACTGTTATATGTACATGCAGAAGTTTAGTTCACTGCCAAATGTGGAAGGCGGCAGACGCTCCTGACATTTGACTCTTTTCGGAGCTGGATTTCGTGCGCAAATCCAGATCTTAGCGTGTTGCACTTTCACAAGAATAAATCTGGCTCCCAAAACAGCCGAATGCCCAAATGGCTACCTTCTTACTCATTCGCAGGATGCACATATCTAATTAATATATATTCGTTATCCTTTCAGTTACACTTTAAAAGTAAATACTAACCTATAGCCCTGTGAGGACCTGTGCTAATCCGACCCATCATGACAGAGCCTGCGCTGAAGGTCTGATCCAGCTGCACTAAGGCTCTTATTGCACGGCCGTGGGCCTGGTAAAGTCGGGTCTGATTAGCGCGGCTCCCCACTGCGCTATAGGTACTGAAGCTACAGATTACATTGTACCACCTCCAACAAAGCAACAGTTGTTGAATACAAATGTTGATTAATATTAAGTATTAATTTAGTTTAAAAGAAAACGAATATCAAATAGGGCAGCACATGAACATTCTGAAAAACAATATTTGTTCTGAATGATTTGTCCAAAACAAATTATTCAGTGCCACACATGCCTAATAATTATTGCTACTACTAATAATAATAATGTATTTATATAAGTTTGATAATTGAGTGTTACTAAAATACTATTTTTTCTATCACACTTATAGATTTTTTATTAAAACCAGAAGCAGTTTGTGTATATAAATAAAGACCAGGCTTATAGGGACAGTAAACACCTTACATTTACAAGACACTTCTCTTGTGTTGCTATAGAATGACATATCAGCAAAGTCTAAACATTTTAAAAACAATATATTACTGCAATTGTTTTTCAATAGTTAAACTCAGGGCCGCATTCAGGGGGTGAAAGGGGGAACTCCAGTCAGGGGCCCGGTGCCAGCTGCACCAGAAATTTAGTTTAGTGTGGCTGGGCCCTCTCTAGGCTGTACGGCTGGGAACTATAAGTTCCAGAATGCTGTGCAGCAAGGGCCTGCAAATTGCAAGAGGGAGGGAGAGTCTCCTTTTAGTAGAGGAGTTAAGAGGGAGTGAGAGGCTCCTGTGTGGATCAGTTTCCAGTGCTGTGCTGGGGAGGGAAAGGACATCCAGAGCTGGGTATGGGGATTTTGAAGGAAGGGGCTCCCTGAGGCACATAGTGGAGGCATCCTGAGCTGCAAACTGCAGCAGAAGGGACAACCTCTCCCCAATACCTGATCCAGGTAGGCATCTGATTTTTTTTTTAATCGCGTGGATTTTGTGACTTGTAAAAAATAGCGAAAAACCTGACTACTCGCAATAACATGTGCCCTCATGTGTTTCTCGTAATCTAAATACCAATTTTCATATCTGTAACATCTTTGGTTTTTGAGATATAGGTATCCTCATAAATCACCCCCCCCCTTTGGCCCCCATTAAGGGAAAGTTTGGGAAATGGTAAAACACGTGTTTCTTTATATTTCAAGGAGAATCTAAATACCAATTTTCACATCTGTAACATTGTTGGTTTTTGAGATATAGGTATCCTCATTAATCAGCTCCCTTTCTTTTGACCCCCCTTAAATGGATTTTGGGGAAATGGTAAAACACGCATTTCTTTATTTCTCAAGGAGAATCTAAATACCAATTTTCAAATCTGTAACATTGTCATTTTTTGAGATATAGGTATCCTCATAAATCAGCACCCCCTTTTGACCCCCCTTAAGGGGATTTGGGGAAAAGGTAAAACACGTGTTTCTTAATTTTGTATGGAGAATCTAAATACCAATTTTCACGTCTGTAACATTGTCGTTTTTTGAGATTATAGATATCCTAATAAAAAAGTTCACCCCCCCCTTTTTCACCCCCTTAGGGACATAATTTCCAAAAATATTTACTTAGCGGGTGCCTACGTCATAAAAACAATGTACCTTCCAAATTTCACGTTCCTAGGTTAAACGGTTTGAGCTGGGTGTTGATGAGTCAGTCAGTCAGTCAGGACTGACTTTTTCTTTTTTATATATATATATATATATATATATATATATATATATATACTATAATTTCGTTTCGAATGTCCGTCGCCGTCAGCAGGTGTGCACTCATCCTCAAAAGAATGTTGGCAGCGTGAGGCAGCCAACAGAATGTTGGCTGTGCGCGCAGCCAAAAGAATCTACCAGAGACAATCTACCAGAGACTGTCTGTGCTTAATCAGAATATCAATTAGAGTAATCGAGCAAGTATTGAGAGCATTTCCCCAATCCTTCAGAACTTCCTCATTATTTTTAAAAGAACAGTTTTTAAAAATTCTAAGTCCCCTAGGGATCTGATTTTTATTTTTATATTTCTTAAGTGTGTCCAGGTCCCACCAATGTCTGTCTTTAATGACAGCATTATGCTTGCATTCTAGTGAGAGGAGGAGTCCGTTTTGAGGTGTGTTTTTCCATATCCATACGGTGGCTTGTGGGTCATCTGTTTTTTTTTTTTGTGCCAGGATTGGTCAGTTTGGATGACACGCATATTTAGGCGGTCCTAAGACGCTTGAGCTTGAGGGTCATGGCGGCCGTGTGAATTGGAAGGACATTCACAAGATTATATTATAATAGTAAAAAATCTTTCTCAGTTAAAACCCCACTGTTCACTTTATCGCCTTTTTGACTAACGCAGAGGTGGCTGACAGGCAATACAAGTTTGCTAATGATCCGTACATGCATTTTAATTACTCATGCTTCAGAGGTTCTTATATGTCATACTATTTCAATGGGAGCTCATTTTTTATCTAAAGTGTTACAAAGTACACTAACACCCATAAACTACTTATTAACCTCCAAACCGAGGCCCTCCTGCATCGCAAACACTAAAATAAAATTATTAACCCCTAATCTGCCGCTCCGGACATCGCCTCCACTATAATAAACATATTAACCCCTAAACCGTTGCACTCCTGCATCGCAAACACTAGTTAAATATTATTAACCCCTAATCTGCTGTCCCCAATGTCGCCGCCACTATACTAAAGTTATTAACCCCTAAACCTCGGGCCTCCGACATCACTAACACTAAATAAATATATTAACCCCTAAACCTAACCCTAAGTCTAACCCTAACACCCCTAACTTTAATATAATTAAAATAAATGTAAATAAAACTTACTATCATTACCTAAATAATTCCTATTTAAAACTAAATACTTACCTATAAAATAAACCCTAAGCTAGCTACAATATAACTATATATATCTTAGGTTTTATTTTTATTTCACAGCTAAGTTTGTATTTATTTTAACTAGGTAGACTAGTTATCAAATAGTCATTAACTATTCACTAACTACCTAGTTAAAATAAATACAAATTTACCTGTAAAATAAAACCTAACCTGACTAACACTAACACCTAACATTACAATAAAATTAAATAAATTAAATTAAAAAAAATACATTTATCTAAATTACAAAAAATAATAAACACTAAATTACACAAAATAAAAAAAGAAATTATCAAAAATAAAAACTAATTACACCTAATCTAATAGCCCTATCAAAATAAAAAAGCCCCCCAAAATAAAAAAAACCCTAGCCTACACTAAACTGCCAATAGCCCTTAAAAGGGCCTTTTGCGGGGCATTGTCCCAAAGAAATCAGCTCTTTTACCTGTAAAAAAAAAAAATACAAACAACCCCTCAGTAAACAGTAAAACTCTCCAAATAAAATCCTATCTAAATAAACCTAAGCTCCCCATTGCCCTGAAAAGGGCATTTGGATGGACATTGCTCTTAAAAGGGCATTTATCTCTTTTACAGTGCCCAAAGTCCCTAATCTAAAAATAAAACGCACCCAATAAACCCTTAATAAAACATCAACCTTCGAAGATCCACTTACATTTTTTGAAGACCGGACATCCATCCTCATCGAGCTGGGAGAAGTCTTCATCCAATCGGGCAGAAGTCCTCAATGAAGCCGGGAGAAGTCTTCATCCAAGCAGCAAGAAGTCGTCCTCCAGGCGGGCAGAAGTCTTCTTCCAGACGGCATCTTCTATCTTCATCCTTCCGACTCGGAGTGGCTCCATCTTCAAGACATCCGGCGCGGAGCATCCTCAGCCGTACACTGAAGGTTCCTTTAAGGGACGTCATCCAAGATGGCGTCCCTTGAATTTTGATTAGCTGATAGAATTCTATCAGCCAATAGGAATAAAAGGGTAAAAAATCCTATTGGCTGATGCAATCAGCCAATAGGATTGAGCTTTAATCCTATTGGCTGATCTAATCAGAAAACTTTTCTGCCTGCCTGGAGGAAAACTTCTTGCCGCTTTGGGGCAATGCCTCGCAAAAGGCCCTTTATCTACACAACAAGAGGGTGAGTGCTAATAAATAGCTAGTAATAACCTCAATGATATATAAGCATGTAAATACAATTAGAATTGCCAGCAATTTGGCATATTAAAGGAAAGTTCAATTTCAGATTAAGAAGTGTATCTTTCTTCCCAACGATGGCAGCCTCCTCCTCACAAACAATGGTCCAGAGATAAAAGACAAAACAAAGGGGCGCCTCATGTGTAGTATCATCAAATAAGCACAAAGCCACAGAAAAAATCCAAATGGGTACTCACAAGGCTCTGGAGCACACCTATGTGCTTGTAGGGACAGGCTGCAGAATTTATCAGGTGTGACAGCTCACCCACAGAGGATATCAGTCATTAACTGTAGTAGAAAGATAAAACACAGCAAAAGCAGCAAATTGTGCAGATCACAAAGGATATGGTGTTTGACTTAGCACAAAGGAAGATTGGGTACTCACATGTTAGATGAGCACACTTATGTGCTAGTAGGAGCAAGCTGGCATATTATGGTAAGGTGTGTCAGCTCATCACCAAGGGACTTTTCCTTAGGATGCAATATCCAAAAGTGACAAATTTCTGTGTGTTAGGTTCCACTCCAAGCAGGTGCAGGCAGGTAAAATCACTCACAAGAGTATTTTTACAAATTAAAAATTAAGGGCTGATTATTTTGATGGGGGGCGGAGCCAGGCCACGCTGGGATATGGCCGCACACTGAAAGGGCTCCCATCGCCACTGCCAGCAAAAACTGCATAACATAGTGCAAACCCTCATTTTTAATGCACTAAACTAGAGCCGGGCAAGGAGAAGAACAGGACATACCATCCAACATCGGGCATCAGCCCCGATCATTAAAACAGAGGAGAGCTTCTAACCCCTGCATAAGCTACAGGCCGCAAGCGGTGTAAAGTACGCCACACTACCCGGGAGCAGCACACCTCACCTGACCGCAGCTGGAGTCTGTTATAGGGCTGCCACAGCTTTTCACTGGAAAGGAGGTCAGCGGGAGCAGAGATCCAGACTGGGTGCCATCGGCGGGGAAATACCCGTGACTGCTCGACGGCTGCTGAGGGGACACAATTAAGGTACTCACTGCCACACCGCATGGGATTTAATCTTTCCCCCACCCTACCAGCATTGAGAGGATAGGGGTTAACAAGTTTAATAAGGGTTAAGTTGGGAACCGGTGCATATACCTCCCTAGCACACTTATACTTATACAGGCAAGGACTGGGTAAAAACAGCAGGCCAGTGACATAAGGCCTTGTAATAAACCCTTAGCCATATAGGAAACAGTACACACGTGGGCCGTTAAGCTCGGGAATCACCGATCAGCATTCACAGTCATATGGGCAATCAGTGTTGTCTATTAATTGGCTCTAAGCCTGTATAACGCCACATTTTGAAACTCAGGTACCGTGTATAAAGGACTTATTTGACCTTCCCTATCTTTATCTTCGGATATATTTAAAACTAGTGGCAACACATCCAACTAAATCACACGCATCCTGGAGCTTCCCCAAGCACTTTAACCCTATGTGATGCCTTGCAAGAAACAGCACAAAGCAGGGACACCAAGGCCTAAAAACTCCCTTAGTCAATACCTAAAGCCTGTTGATTCCAAGACAGGCAATAGCAGAGAAGAAATGGCGAGTAGACAGGACACCTCATCTATGCAAAGCAGCCAAGATGATATATCTCTGACACCCTATATCACAAGAGATGACTTGCAGCATTTGTCTTCAAAAGAAGACATACAGGGAGTGCTCAAAGAAATGAGGTCTCTTTTTGGGGACCTAAGAAAAGATATCAGTGCCTTGGACCGCAGGGTCCTGAAGATAGAGCAACAACATAACACAGTCACAGAAAACATCAAACACAATACTGCAAACCTGCAGAGTCAATCTGAACAAATTTTTTATTTAACAGATAAAATGGAAGATTTGGACAATCGTTGTAGACGCAACAATCTTAGGTTTCGAGGGGTATCTGAAACTGTCCACCCCCCGCTATAGAAGGTTACCTACAGGCACTTTTCAGGATAATCAGGGATGACCCTTCAGCTAGAGAAATTCCGATTGAGAGGGCCCACAGGGCTCTTAGGCCGAAACCTCCTCCTAAAGCTCCTCCTAGGGACATCATAGTAAAGTTCTTGAGTTTCAAGGATAAGGAAAACATACTTAAAAGCGCAAGGGCAAAGCATCCTATTCTACATGTAGGGGAGGAAATACAGATTTTCACAGATCTGTCCCCAGTCACCTTGCAGAAATGCTGCGAACTCTCGCATATAACATCTCACCTACGCAAGAACAAGATACAGTATCGCTGGGGGTTTCCAGTTTCCATCATAGTGACTCACAATAACAAGGCAGTAATCTACAGGCCTGGTACTAACCCCCAACTCTTCTATAAAGAGCTGGACTTAACAAGGAATACCGACATAGACCCACATCAGTCACCAGGAAGAGAGTCGTACAGATCTGGATCACCAAAGGACATTGCTAATTCAGATGAGTAAATGCATAATATGTCTGTTTTTAGGAAATGTAGTACATGCTCATTTCTAGTTATTACATACCCTGTTGTATTATTTTGTGTATGATTATCATTGAGCATACCTCCCAGAAAAATAATAGACAAAGGGACTGATAACTCTTCAACACAGTGATGAAAAAGTTTCATCACCAACCAGTTATTGCCAAAATTGTGTTGTTCTTGCATTTGGTTATGTTTGCAATTGTGTTACTAGTTCCTCACCATTTTTACAAAATGTGCAGCTTTGATGTCTAGGAATTTTCCCCAGTCTCTCCTCTCCCTTCCCCTATGTCTTTTCCTTCTCCCCCTTTCCCTTTATTTCCCCCCTCCCCGCTCTTCCCTCCTTTCTTCCCTTTTGCCTCCCTTTCCCCTTTCCTTTCCCTTCTTCCTCCCCCCCCTCCCTCCCCTTCTTTCCTTCTCTTCAGCCCTCTACCCTCCTCCCCCCCTTCTCCTCCTCTAAGGGGAATAGAGGTGATTTATGTCTGTTATCAAGAGATGAGATATATGCACACCACCAGTTGAAGCAAGACTGCTGAACTATACTATGTAAAGTTCTCAGTAAGCATGTCTCTTCGAAGAAGGACAGACATATGGTCTGATAAATTCTCAATACAGTAATGGAGATACCTCATTACTAACCAGTTTATACAAAAACATCATTGTCTTTGCATTTTAATATGTTTACATCACTGTTCCTAGGTTTTTATTACTTATTCATAATGTGAAGTCTTATTGTTCTACTGTCTCTTCTCTTTCTCCCCCTATGCCCTATCCTCCTCCCCTTCTCTCTTTATCTCCTTCTCCCTTTCCCCCTTATACCTACTTTTCCCCTCTCCCCTCCCACTTTTCCCCTCCTTTTTTCCCTCCTTCCTCCCCTTCTCTCCCTCCTATCTGCCCATTCTCTCCTTTCCCCTTTTTTTTTTTCTTTCCCCTTTTCCCTCCTCATTGATACCCTATTCTCCCTTACCCCCTATATCTATCACCCCCCCTTAATCTCTGAGATTCTCCCTTCTACGTAAGATTCTACGATAGGATTCCGGATTTGCAGCATTAACCAACATTAAAACAGTCAAGGAAAATGGGATATTATGAAAACTGTGTTTTTATACTGCAAAATGTTATCAAGCTAATATCCCTTACAGATAAGCGTCCAGATAAGCGCCCCTCACTAGCAGTTAGGTAACTCTGTCCTCTATTTTCTTTGTCCCCGTCCTCCATATCTCTAATTACCCTTTCCCCCCCCCCCCCCCTCCCTTTAAAGCTCATCTCTTTGCGTTTTTCTTCATCCTCCCTTTCCCATCAGACTCTTCCAGCGCTCCTCTTTGGCTTCTCCTGATGGTCAGTTCACAGGAGGGTTTGTACCTGTTATCTATCACAATTATTAATGTTTATTGTTTGCTGTGCATGGATGACCTACCCCCCATTTCCAGTTTTATTGTTATAAGTTATCATACTTATTGTACTGGATACAGTGAAAACATTACCTTTTTTCCCAGACTACATTTCTCCGAAAGCTATAGAATTAGCTAAATAAATCACCTAGAATCCTCAAGAGAATACTTGTTTAGCCTAGTTCGGAGAGAAAAAGTCTAGGTCAGCTGGTTACTTTCCATTACACTTTACTCTGAGACTACACCTTATTCTCTTCTTTCTTCTTGCTTTTTCCTCGCTACTTTACTTCTCACTGTAAACCCCTACCTCCCTCTTCCCCCCCCTTTTTTTTTTTTTTTTCTCTCCCCTCCCATTCCAAGATGCAACCCAAGATCAGCAAATTTCAGGACCACACATTACAGATAACCACAATTAATGCCAAGGGCCTAAATAGCCCAGGGAAGCGATCAATAGCCTTTCAAGACTTGAACAAAATTAATATCCAAATTCTCATGATCCAAGAAACACACTTTCAAAGAGGCAAAGAACCTAAATGGTTTAACAAACAATACCCCTCCGCATACTTCGCTTCCAGCCCTAACAAGAGAGCCGGAGTGGGCATTTTATTCCATAGAACCTTACCCATACAAATTCTCCACACCGAAAGAGACCCCACTGGCAGATACATACTAGTTAAGGGCCTTCTATATAGCCACCCAATTACGATTATTAACATCTACGCACCTAACCAAACACAAACTGGATTCTTTAAAAAGATAGCTAACTTGATTCTAGACCACTCACAAGGCGTAGTTTTTCTAGCGGGAGATTTCAATCTCACATTGGAACCACACGTAGATTCATCAAGAGGGATCTCGAGCCTAGCAGCTAGAAAACTGAAAGTTATAAGAAAGATCTTACACGAACTTATACTTCACGATGTTTGGAGGACCCGGCACCCCTTAGAGAGAGATTACACTTTCTATTCCAACCCCCATAAATGCTACACAAGAATTGACCACATATACACTTACTCACAGGGCCTCTCCATCACAGAGGATTGCAACATTGGCTCGATCACATGGTCGGATCATGCCCCAGTAACTTGTAAAATACTCTGGCCAGACATCCCAGTTTCCCATAAAATATGGAGATTAGAGGACTCCCTACTAAATGACACAATCTTTCTAGATCTCATCCAAAAAGAAATCACTGAATACTTCTCCCTAAACACTCAAACATCTTCCTCTAGACAAATAGAATGGGAAGCCCATAAATCTGTAATTAGAGGTATGCTTATAAAACAGAAGTCTAAATTAAATAAAATGTCTAGGGACAAACACACTAAACTCTTACAAACGATCAGATCTCTTGAAATAAATCACAAACAAAACCCTCACAATGAGCAAATTCTCAATGAACTTACGGACATCAGGCAGCAGCTCAAACAACACCTGACAGAAATACAGCAACGCAAAGCGTTATACCTGAAACAATACTTCTACGAGGGAGGTAATAGACCCGGTAAAATACTAGCCAGAAATTTAAAAAGGAAACAATTAAGCACATATGTTCACTCACTAGAGACTTCAGACGGCAAAACAGTGAAAGATAGCCCTAAGATTGCGGATACTTTCCGAAATTTTTATAATAAGCTCTATAACCTAGGAAATCAGGCCCCACAAGACAACCCTATATTTAAAAACAACCTAGACCAGTACTTCCAAAACCTACAGCTCCCAACGATAGATGAACAAACAGCAGATGCTTTGTCCGCAAATATAACAATAGAGGAACTCCAACAAGCCATAAAAGACATTCCCTCTGGGAAAAGCCCCGGCCCTGATGGGCTTACTTCTGTATACTTCAAGAAATGCAGGGATGTACTAGCACCACACATGTTAGAGCTATTTAACAATCTTAGTGAAGACCCTACACTAACAAGAACCCTATTAGAAGCACACATAACAGTCTTAGCCAAACCAGATAGACAGGTCACAAGTCCGAGCAATTATAGGCCCATATCATTAATTAACACAGACATGAAAATACTAGCCAAGATTTTACCCAACAGATTAAATAAAATTCTACCAGTCCTGATAAACAAGGACCAAGTTGGGTTTATCCCAGGCAGAGAGGCAAGAGATAATATCACCAAAGTCATCCAATTAATCAATCATGCGAAGGTCACGGGCACTCCCATGGTCTTATTCGCAACAGATGCAGAAAAGGCCTTCGATAGGGTGGGATGGCCTTTTTTGCAGAAGGCTATGAGTGAGATGGGTATCCCACAAGCCTTTTTAAACATGACAATGGCGCTCTACTCGGCCCCGAACGCGAGGGTTCGGGTCAACGGGACACTCTCAGACACATTCTATATTAGCAACGGGACGAGGCAGAGGTGCCCTCTGTCACCCTTGCTATTTGCTATATCTATTGAGGTCCTAGCTCAAAAAGTGAGGCTAAACGACAAAATTAAAGGTGTTAGGGTGGGTAATCAGGAAAATAAACAGGCGTTATACGCGGATGACGTGCTTTTCACACTCACTGACGCTGAAACATCCGTACCAGAATTACTGCAAGAACTTGACTCATATGGGGTCGTATCTAATTTTCACCTCAATTTAAAGAAATCTGAACTAATGAACATTAATACCCCCCCACACCACATAACTTCTTTACACAAGAAATATAATATACAGTTAGCTGATCAAAAACTTAAATATTTAGGGATATATCTAACGCCATGCGTCCAAGACCTCTTCAAACATAATTACATACCCTTAAAAAACGACATCATTAGGGACCTCTCTAGTTGGAAGAACAAACCTCTTTCTTGGCTAGGGAGGATTGGAGTCTTTAAAATGAACATTCTTCCTAGAATCCTTTACATCCTTCAGGCGCTACCTATCCCTCTACAGGGAGGTTATATCAAACACTTACAATCTATAATAGAGCACTACATTTGGGCAAATACTAGACCCAGGGTCCCAAGAAAAACGATGTACATGTCAAGAGACAGAGGAGGATTAGGGCTACCAAACCTGGCAGTATATAGAAGAGCGATTTTCCTACAGAGAGTAGTTGAATGGTCACACAACAACAAAGACAAAGCCTGGATAGGCTTAGACAGGCAAATATTTACAACAAACAATCTAGGTACTCTAGCTTGGATACCACTAGCACATAGGCCAAAACACCTGCATAAGTACATCATCACAGCAGAAACACTGTCAGAGTGGGATAAAACAGTGGCTACTAGCACTCATATCTCGTCTAAACCCTCACCTCTGACACCAATAATTGAAAACCCGGACCTTCCTTATTGGAAACTAGGCTTCCGGAGCTCTCCCCATTATGGCCTAAGGGAGGGGTCGATGCAGTTCCTTAAAGACCATGATACTATTAAAACACAAACTCAATTAGCCGAGACCCACAGGGAAATTTTTACCCCCTGGCTCAACTTTAATCAATTACTTCATTACATCTCCCACCACAAAAAACGAGTGGAAATGGGTCGTAGACCCACACCCTTTGAGGAACTCTGTATTCTTCCAAACTCGCCCAGACATCTTATATCCCTGTTATATAAGATTATTTCCTACGAAAGCAAGACATCCCTCCCATCATATACTGTAGCGTGGAACACTGAATTACCCCAAGAAATAGGGCCAGACTCCTGGAAAAAAGCCTTTGAACTTACAAAGCACTCCTCAGTATCAGCAAATATTCAAGAAATGCACTTTAAGCTTTTGAGCAGGTGGTACCTCACCCCCGTTAGGCTCCATAAAATATTTCCTACACTAAGTAACACTTGCTGGAGGGGCTGCGGGGAAGAGGGTTCTATTTATCATATTTGGTGGTCATGCCCCAAATTGGGCTCCTACTGGGTGAACATCTTTTCTACTATCTCCAGCTTATTGGATATTCACCTTCCCGTTTCAATGGAGAGCATCATGTTTTGCTCCTTACCTAGAATCTGGCTCTTTTGCTGATTATGATTACTGGAGCCAAAAAGCTGATACCTAAGAGATGGAAAACTCAAACAACTCCTACCATGGAAGAATGGAGGAAAGAGGTCATAGATCTTCTCACTCTCGAGAGATATCATTATCTCAAAATAGACAAACTAGAGGTACACAAGATGATTCTGGCAATCTGGAATGGTACCATATAAAACTTCCCTCTACTTTCCCCCCCCCCCTTTTTTTTTTTTTTCCTCCCCTTATCTCTCTTCTTCCCCCCCCCAGCTCGCATTTTCCTATCCCCTTCTCAAACTCTCAAGTCTCTCTTTTATGTGCTTATGACTCTTCTTGAGTATACCAGCGGAGAATGTAGTCAATTCAATATTGTTGTTATTATTTAATAATATATCTTTGATCATAATGGATTTCGAAGAACGGACATTATTCGAATAACACAGTTAGATTTTGCATTAATTGTAAAAGAAAAAGAGCACATTACACCGTGATAACAACAGGATTGCACAGCTGTACAATGTCTTTTGTAACAATGTATGTTTCAATGTGTTTATTGTAAACCTGTAATTTATTTAATAAAGCTCTTTTGAAAAAAAAATTAAAAAAAAAATTAAGGGCTATTGGCAGTTTAGTGTAGGCTAGGGTTTTTTTTATTTTGGGGGGGGGGCTTTTTTATTTTGAGCTATTAGATTAGGAGTAATTCATTTTTATTTTTGATAATTTCTTTTTTTATTTTGTGTAATTTAGTGTTTATTATTTTTTGTAATTTAGATAAATGTATTTTTTTTTGTTAGGTGTTAGTGTAACTCAGGTTAGGTTTTATTTTACAGGTAAATTTGTATTTATTTTAACTAGGTAGTTAGTAAATAGTTAAAAACTATTTGACAACTAGTCTATCTAGTTAAAATAAATACAAACTTAGCTGTGAAATAAAAATAAAACCTAAGATAGCTACAATGTAACTATTAATTATATTGTAGCTAGCTTAGGGTTTATTTTATAGGTATTTAGTTTTAAATAGCAATTATTTAGGTAATGATAGTAAGTTTTATTTAGATTTATTTTAATTATATTAAAGTTAGGGGTGTTAGGGTTAGGGTTAGACTTAGGGTTAGGTTTAGGGGTTAATATATTTATTTAGTGTTAGTGATGGAGGAGGTCAGAGGTTTAGGGGTTAATAACTTTAGTATAGTGGCGGCGGCGACGTTGGGGGCGGCAGATTAGGGGTTAATAAATTTATGTAGGTGGCGGCGACATTGGGAGAGGCAGATTAGGGGTTAATAAGTGTAGGTAGGTGTCGGCGACATTGGGGGCGGCAGATTAGGGGTTAATAAGTGTAGGTAGGTGTCGGCGACATTGGGGGCGGCAGATTAGGGGTTAATAAGTGAAATGTAGGTGTCAGCGATGTCGGGGGCAGCAGATTAGGGGTTTATGTTAGGGTGTTAGGTGTAAACATACATTTTGTTTCCCCATAGACATCAATGGGGCTGCGTTACGGAGCTGTACGCTCCGTTATTGCAGGTGTTAGGCTTTTTTTTAGCCGGCTCTCCCCATTGATGTCTATGGGGAAATTGTGCACAAGCACGTCAAACCAGCTCAAAGCAGCGCTGGTATTTGTGTGCGGTATGTAGCTCAATGCAGCCATATCGCCGGGTTTTTGCAAACCTCTAATAGCAGCGCTATTAAAGGTGAGCGGTGACAATAACTTGCAAGTTATTACCAAGCCACTCATAACGCAAAACTCGAAATCTAGCTGAATGTGTTTTTAAATAGTAAGTGTATTTGTTATTTCTTTGTACAGTAGCCTGAGGAAACAGCCCTGTGGTGGCTGAGAAACGTGTCGCTTTTATTATAAGTTTGATTTTATACAATACACTTGCTGCTGCTTGAATTGCACTTTTTATTCATTTTTTTAATTGTTGTGTGACCTGCATATCACCTGGAATCAGTCAGCTGGGCGGCTGAAAAGCTCCAGCCTGTTTGTATTGCACCTGGAGGTGCTTTGGAAAATGTAAGTGTGTTTCCTCACATTACATTTATTTTTTTAACCAAACTGTGCTGGGCTATGTTGGTTCTGTCTCCTTCCATTTAGGAATATATATTGATATCCATTGCTGGGAAACTACTTCAGACACTTGGTTGCTCCCATACGGTTAGCTGGACAACTGTGAGGTTCCTGTCTGCCTTTTAGCACCTCAGTTGCTATTCGTTTGTGAGTAGCCTTTTTGTCTCATTCGTATCTATATTGTGTTGATGGTACTAGGCCATTTGGCGCCTCTGTGTTTTTCTCCTTCTAGATCGCTTGAACTCTCAGGATCCTGACCTTCCTATGACAGAGAGCTGCCTCTACTTCCCTTGGAGTGTATATGGACTTGTTATATGATTATCATTATTTGTTTATTATCGGTTTGGTGACACTTTGTTTATTTTATTGTATTTTTATGGTATATTTATGAAGAGCGCCCCCCAAAGAGGAAACTTGTGTAGGCACATTTTTTTCCTTTTTTATCTCTCAGGTGTATGCAGACTATTGCACCTTCATCTGTTGCATGAAACACATATCATCTGTTACATAGAGGGTATGTTAACTAATCTCTGTCCTTTACTTCATGCCTGTAGAATTTAGCCCTACACCATCAAAGCGCTTGGATCCCAATATTGTTTTCTTCCCAAGTGGTATTTAATGGTACCAACCCCTCAACTTAATAAAAGGTTGTCTCTCCGTCCCCCGGCTTCTGAACCAATTAGACCCTTTGGGGCCTATCTATCAAGCTCCGAACGGAGCTTGATGGCTCGTGTTTCTGGCGAGTCTTCAGACTCGCCAGAAACACAAGTTATGGAGCAGCGGTCACAAAGACTGCTGCTCCATAATCCTGTCCGTCTGCTCAGAATCGCCTTAATTCAACCCAATCGAGTACGATCGGGTTGATTGACACCATCTGCTGGCGGCCGCGAGTCTGCAGGGGGCGGCGTTGCACCAGCAGCTCACAAGAGCGTATTGCTCTCTGCATTCAGAGATGTCAGATCAGGTCTGCAAGACATTTGTTAAATAGGCCCCCTTGTCTCCAGATGTTGCTACTTAGCTTATAGTGAATGTTACATTACATTACTTTGACTTATCTGAGTACACTTCTATTAATGTGCTAAGGCCTAGATTATGAGTGGAGTGAAAATAGCACGTTAGCCAGCGCAATATTTGTTCTCCACTCAGTAATACCAGCGCACGCAAATGTCTGGCCTCTGGTTAATTGCACTTAGTGCAAAGTACTACCACGAGCTCGTAATAGCATTAACCAGCCACTTGTAATGGCTAATTATTTAACATGCATCCATGAAAGGGCAAATTTGCACCTTTATGGGTGCACATTAAAATAGTGATCAACTTGTAATATAACCCTAAGGCCTCTAGTTATCAACGTGTCTACTTACCTGCCTTCGCCGGCCCCAATACGCCCGCCTAAGCTCGCCTCACATCGCCGCTGTGGACCTGAATAAGTTCGCCAAAGTTATCAAAAATGCTGTCAAAAAGCCGCGCACCAAGTACGGGGCGATGAGCAGCGGACTGTGATAGTTATCACTCATCCGATCTCGCTGCTCTTCGGCTATATCCCCCAGCTTTATTGATAAGCTGTCACTAAGCACCCACACTATACTATACTGTTCTACCGCCTATACCGCCTCCCCCGGAGCCCCCCGCAACTAAATAAAGTTATTAACCCCTAAACCACCGCTCCTAGACCCCGCCGCAACTATAATAAATATATTAACCCTAAACCGCCGCTCACGGACCCCTCCGTCACCTACATAATACCTATTAACCCTTATCCTGCCCCCCCCTATACCGCCGCCACCTATAATAAAGTTATTAACCCCTATCCTGCAGATCCGGGACCCCGCCGCAACTAAATAAATTGTTTAACCCCTAAACCGCCACCCCTGGACCCCGCCGCCACCTATATTAAACTTATTAACCCCTAATCTGCCCCCCCCTACACCGTCGCCACCTATAATAAATTTATTAACCCCTATCCTGCCCCCCCCTACACCGCCGCAACCTATAATAAAATTATTAACCCCTAAACCTAAGTCTAACACTAACCCTAACACCCCCCTAACTTAAATATTAATTAAATAAATCTAAATAAATATTACTCTTATTAAATTAATTATTCCTATTTAAAACTAAATACTTACCTTTAAAATAAATCCTAAGATAGCTACAATATAATTAATAATTACATTGTAGCTATTTTAGGATTTATATTTATTTTACAGGTAACTTTGTATTTATTTTAACTAGGTACAATAGCTATTAAATAGTTATTAACTATTTAATAATGACCTAGCTAAAAGAAATACAAAATTAGCTGTGAAATAAATCCTAACCTAAGTTAAAATTAAACCTAACACTACACTATCATTAAATAAATTAAATTAATTAACTACAATTACCTACAATTAAATACAATTAAATAATCTAACTAAAGTACAAAAAATAAAAAAAACTAAGGTACAAAAAATAAAAAAAGATTACAAGATTTTTAAGCTAATTACACCTAATCTAAGCCCCCTAATAAAATAACAAAGCCCCCAAAAATAAAAAAATGCCCTACCCTATTCTAAACTACAAAAGTTAACAGCTCTTTTACCAGCCCTTAAAATTGTCTTTTGCGGGGCATGCCCCAAAGTAAACAGCTCTTTTGCATGTAAAAAAAAATACAACCCTCCCCCCCAACATTAAAACCCACCACCCACATACCCCAACTCTAACCCAAACCCCCCTTAAATAAACCTAACACTACCCCCCTGAAGATCACCCTACCTTGAGACGTCTTCACCCAGCCGAGCACCACTGGTCATCCGATCCGTCCAGTAGTCTTCATCCGATGGGCCAGAAGAGGACATCCAGACCAGCAGAAGTCTTCATCCTATCCGGGCAGAAGAGGACATCCGGACCGGCAGACATCTTCATCCAAGCGGCATCTTCTATCTTCATCCTTCCGACGAGGAGCGGCTTCATCTTCAAGACCTCCGGCGCGGAGCATCCTTCCAGACTGACGACGAACGACGAATGAAGGTTCCCATTAAGGGACGTCATCCAAGATGGCGTCCCTCGAATTCCGATTGGCTGATAGGATTCTATCAGCCAATCGGAATTAAGGTAGGAATAGCCAATAGAATGCAAGCTCAATCTGATTGGCTGTTTGGATCAGCCAATCCGATTGAACTTGAATCTGATTGGCTCATTCAATCAGCCAATCAGATTTTTCTTACCTTAATTCAGATTGGCTGATAGAATCCTATCAGCCAATCGGAATTCGAGGGACGCCATCTTGGATGACGTCCCATAAAGGAACCTTCATTCGTCGTTAGTCGGCAGACTGGAAGGATGCTCCGCGCCGGAGGTCTTGAAGATAAAGACGCTCCTCGTCGGATGGATGAAGATAGAAGATGCCGCTTGGATGAAGATGTCTGCCAGTCCGGATGTCCTCTTCTGCCCGGATAGGATGAAGACTTCTGCCGGTCTGGATGTGCTCTTCTGGCCTATCGGATGAAGACTACAGGACAGATCGGATGACCACTGGTGCCTGGCTGGGTGAAGACGTCTCAAGGTAGAGTGATTTTCAGGGGGGTAGTGTTAGGTTTATTTAAGGGGGGTTTGGGTTAGAATAGGGGTATGTGGGTGGTGGGTTTTAATGTTGGGGGGGAGGGTTGTATTTTTTTTTACATGCAAAAGAGCTGTTTACTTTGGGGCATGCCCCGCAAAAGGCCCTTTTAAGGGCTGGTAAAAGAGCTGTTAACTTTTGTAATTTATTTTGTGGGGCTTTGCTATTTTATTTATTTTATTAGGGGGCTTAGATTAGGTGTAATTAGCTTAAAAATCTTATTTTTTGTAACTTATTTTTTTTTATTTTTTGTACTTTAGTTAGTTTATTTAATTGAATTTAATTGTAGGTAATTGTAGTTAATTAATTTAATTTATTTAATGATAGTGTAGTGTTAGGTTTAATTGTAACTTAGGTTAGGATTTATTTCACAGCTAATTTTGTATTTCTTTTAGCTAGGTCGTTATTAAATAGTTAAATTGTAATAGTTGTAAATTACAGTGCCTCTGCAGCACTAAGACAATGAATAGCCCACATACAATACAATAATGCTTTAAGTGGTTTCCCCAAATTCAACTGAAAATTCAACTTTTAATGAATTCTACAGTCTCAAAATTATTCAACCCCTTCATGGCAAGCATCTTTAGGACTAAGTAGAGCACCCTTATGCTGTTATGAGTCATGACCTGCTGCAAATTACATACATAGCCAGACACCAGCTTCTGGCAGCCTTCCTGAGGAATCTTAGTACATTCCCCATGAGCAATGGCTTCCAGTTCAGTTATATTCTTGGGTTTGCATGCTGCAACTGCCTTCTTCAATTCCCACCAGAGATTTTCTTTGGTGTAATTTGAGATATGCTTGGGATCATTGTCCTGTTGTATGGTCCATTGATGCCTAAGCTGCAGCTTCCTCACAGATTTTCTCCTAGGATTTCTTGATACTTCAATGAATCCATCTTGCCTTCCTCACGCTGCAGGTTTCCAATGCCAGGGGATGCAAAGCAGCCCCAGAGCATCCCCGAGCCACTATGCTTAAATGTAGGCAGAGTGTTCTTTTCAGCGTATGCTTCATTCTTCTTTCTCCAGACATACAACTGATCCACCTGGCGGAAAAGTTTCAGTTTTGTTTCATTGCTCCACAGAACAGAATACCAAAACTTCTGTGGGTTATTTATATGATTTTGAGTATATTGGAGCCAACTTTTCTAGTCCTTTTAGGTCAGTTGTAGTGTACATCTTGGAGTTCTGGTATGGAAACCTGCTTTTAGTACGCACCTCACTGTGCAAACTGAAACCTCAGTGCTTATTGCCACCAAGTCTTGCTGCAGGTCTTTTGCAGTCACTCTATGGTTTTTCACAAACAAGAACTGCTGGTGCAATGATAAATGCCGACACCGTATGCTGTCAGCATTTATCAATCTGCAGCGGACATGATTGCACAATCATAAATATGCCCCTTGGTGTTTACCACCTCAAATGGAAGTTTATTCCATGAATCCACCACCCTTTCTGTTAAAAAATGCTTCCTCAAATTTCTTCACTGTATAAAGCCTCTACAATTGTGATTAATGGAGCTTTACACGCTATTGATAGATTGTGATCAAGGCCAAAGAAAGATATAGGCGAAAATATACAACTGTGCAACAAACACCCACATCCAAAATGGCTAATTCAAGCTCTTTTAACATTATATCACATCCTTATAAACTCCATAGCCAATTGCAGATATTGATAACAAGACCAACATTCAACATAGTTGCACACTATAAAACATTGTGCAGCTCCTCCATTTTAAAGCGAAGGTAAAGTTTTCACTATCTCTATACACTATTGCTTTATTGGGATTGTAAACTATCTAATCGCTAACTTATGTTTTGAAAAATATTTTATATTTATATAATAAAGATGTTTTTTATTTCCCTACCGTGCCGACACTTACTCCTTTCTTTTGCCATTTCCTGATTTCTGTCCGTCTGAGATATAGAGCAGTCCCACCCGCTCTATACGTGTCTCAAAAGCACGTTCACATGTAACCAACAAACAGCGCATGTGCATATGTTAGTCGACGTTAAACAATGCGCATGTGTTAATCCGATCATTTTTTTTCAAAGCGCAGGCATCATCGGTCTTGGCAAAAAGCCTTATGTGATGATGATGGAACACTCGCAATAAGCATGCGTGAAATGGGAGCGTGCCTGTCTTCGTAGCCCAAGTACTTATTGGGAACGCATGCGCAGATCATTGGATAGCACAATGAAGCAAAATGACGGCCGCCTAACGGCCAGAATTTCAATTGGATGATGTCAAAACGTGACCTGAAAGAAAAAAAAAACAAAAAAAAACGGGGTGCATTTACAAATTGGCAAAAGGTAAATAAAAACAGTGAAAACTAACTTTCTAAATAAAATAGAAAGTACCATTTATTTCTGTAGACCTTTCGACATGGATTATGTGGTATAGCAAACTTTACCTTCACTTTAAGATGTACATCAGTTCACATAGGAGTGGTTTTAAATTTAACTGATAGCGTGTTCAGCATTGTTTGTTTTTTGGCACGTTCCAATTGTCTTTAAGAAGGGCTCCTGCTATTTTTTTGCATGGACAGTGCCATCTTGTTTTTCTGGTCTGAGCATGTGCAGATGTGTTCTTGGTTGATCTATGGGTGTTGAGCATTAAGCAAGTGCCTTTGACTGTTGAAGTTGATGGATCTATTTATTTTTTAGTTGAAAATTTGTGTTTGAGTGGATTGTGATCAAAGTCAATGCTGCCCATTGATTGTATGGGTGCAGTGGTGGTTCTATAGGGTGCTCAGGGGTGCTATTGATTGTATGGGTGCAGTGGTGGGTCTATAGGGTGCTGAGTGGTGCTATTGCTTGTATGAGTGCAGCGGCGGTTCTATGGGGTGCTATTGATTGTAGGGATGCTGTGGTGGTTCTGTGGGGTGCTGAGGGGTACTATAGATTGTATGGATGCAGTGGCAGTTCTATGGGGTGCTATTGATTGTAGGGATGCTGTGGTGGTTCTGTGGGGTGCTGAGAGGTGCTATTGATTGTATGGGTGCAGTGGTGATTCTATGGGGTGTTGAGGGGTGCTATTGATTGTATGGGTTGATTGGTGGTTCTATGGGGTGATGAGAGGTGCTATTGATTGTATGGGTGCAGTGGCGGTTCTATGGGTAGCTGAGGGGTGCTATTGATTATATTGGTGCAGTGGCTGTTATATGGGGTACTGAGGGGTGCTATTGATTGTATTGGTGTAGTGGTGGTTCTATGGGGAGCTGAGGGGTGCTATTGATTGTATGGGTGCAGTGGTGGTTCTATGGAGTACTGAGGGTGCTATTGATTGTATGGGTGTAGTGGCGGTTCTATGGGGAGCTGAGGGGTGCTATTGATTGTATAGGTGCAGTGGTGGTTCTATGGGTTACTGAGGGGTGCTATTGATTATATGGGTGCAGTGGCTGTTATATGGGGTACTGAGGGGTGCTATTGATTGTATGGGTGTAGTGGTGGTTCTATGGGGAGCTGAGGGGTGCTATTGATTGTATAGGTGTAGTGGTGGTTCTATGGGGAGCTGAGGGGTGCTATTTAGTGTATGGGGGTATTGGTGGGTCTATGGGGGTGCACGTGTAGCACTACCATTGAGCTGCAAAGGGCTCCATATATTATGTGTGCTGCATCTTCACCACCTTTATTAGCACTCCCAATTAGCCCCCCCCCCCCCCAATATGAACCCCTTTGCTATAGGGAATTTCAGAGAATAACTTGCCCAAAGCACTGGAGAAGTTTTAGCAGTTTTGCTATCACTCTGTTTAAAATAGACCTCCCCCGATATCGGGACTAACAGGTATTAACAGGTATTAAAGTGCTAAGAACAGTACTACTTAACACAACCTAGTTACCATGGGTCCCAGACCACATGTTTTGTTGTTATACTTTGTCAAGGTAATCATGCAGGCCATATAGACTTCCCCCGATAGAGTAAAAGGGATTAAAGTGCTAAGAAGAATAGTACTACTAAACACAACCTAATTACCATGGGTCCCACACCGCATGTCTTGTTGTTATACTTTCTCAGGGTGATCATGCAGGCCATTTAGACCTTCCCCGATAGGGGGAGTTACAGGGATTAAAGTGCAAAGAATAGTACTACTTAACACAACCTAGTTACCATGGCTCCCAGAATGCATGTTTTATTATTACACTTTGTAAGGGTAATTATATATCTATCAAATTGATTTATGTATCTTCTATTGATTCTATCTAACTATCAATCTATGAATATCTATCTATCAAATCTATCTATCGCGTGGCCGGACTGATTTGAGACAGCCACTTGTGTTTAGGCCAAATTTGAAGTAGGAGGTCAGACCAATCATCTTCTTCCATCTCCCTGTTCCAAAAATGCAGCCCATATAGACCTCCCCCTATAGGGGGAGTAACAGGTAGTAACTGCTAAGAATAACACTACTTAACAGACCACGGGTCCCAGACCGCATGTCTTATTGTTATACTCTGTCAGGGAAATCATATATCTATCAAATCTATCTATTTATCTATCAAATCTATCTATCAATCGTATCTATCAAATATAAATTGCATCTATTGATCGATGTAATTCGTATCTATCAAATGTATATTGCATCTTTTGATCTATGTAATTCGTATCTATCAAATGTATATTGCATAGATTGATCTATGTAATTCGTATCTATCATCAAATGTATATTGCATCTATTGATCTATGTAATTTGTATGTATCATATGTATATTGCATCTATTGATCTATGTATTTTGTATCTATCATATGTATATTGCATCTATTGATCTATGTAATCTATGTATCTAACTATCAAATCTATCTAACTCGTGGTTGTGCAAATGGACTGTTTGCAGTTGTTTGCGGTGCGTTACACGGGGAGTTTGGTCTGTCACTGTGAAGCGGGCGTAACCCTTACACTACCTGATCGATACTACATCATACCTGATGTTTTAAAGCACGTTATTCAAAAAAAAATTAGGAATGTTAGGTGCTTAAGGCCCTTTATGGCTTAAAACCAGACTCTGCATCAACTATGTAATTTTCCGTGGGAGTTTTGCCATGGATCCCCATCCGGCATGCCACAGTCCAGGTGTTAGTCCCCTTGAAACAACTTTTCCATCACTATTGTGGCCAGAAAGAGTCCTTGTGGGTTTTAAAGTTCACCTGCCTATTGAAGTCAATGGCGGTTCACGCGGTTTGCCGGTTCGCGAACAGTAGCGGAAGTTCGAGTCCGCCGTTCACGAACCGAAATTTTAAGGTTCGCGACATCACTAGTTGTAAGGTCCATTGATGCCTAAGCTGCAGCTTCCTCACAGATGGAATTACATTTTCTCCTAGGATTTCTTGATACTTCAATGAATCCATCTTGCCTTCCTCACGCTGCAGGTTTTCAATGCCAGAGGATGCAAAGCAGCCCCAGAGCATCCCCGAGCCACTAGGCTTAAATGTAGGCAGAATGTTCTTTTCAGCGTATGCTTCATTCTTCTTTCTCCAGACATACAACTGATCCACCTGGCGGAAAAGTTTCAGTTTTGTTTCATTGCTCCACAGAACAGAATACCAAAACTTCTGTGGGTTATTTATATGATTTTGAGTATATTGGAGCCAACTTTTCTGGTCCTTTTAGGTCAGTTGTAGTGTACATCTTGGAGTTCTGGTATGGAAACCTGCTTTTAGTACGCACCTCACTGTGCAAACTGAAACCTCAGTGCTTATTGCCACCAAGTCTTGCTGCAGGTCTTTTGCACAATCGTAAATATGCCCCTTGGTGTTTACCACCTCAAATGGAAGTTTATTCCATGAATCCCCCACCCTTTCTGTTAAAAAATGGTCCCTCAAATTTCTTCACTGTACAGGGAGTTCAGAATTATTAGGCAAGTTGTATTTTTGAGGATTAATTTTATTATTGAACAACAACATGTTCTCAATGAACCCAAAAAACTCATTAATATCAAAGCTGAATATTTTTGGAAGTAGTTTTTAGTTTGTTTTTAGTTATAGCTATTTTAGGGGGATATCTGTGTGTGCAGGTGACTATTACTGTGCATAATTATTAGGCAACTTAACAAAAAACAAATATATACCCATTTCAATTAATTATTTTTACCAGTGAAACCAATATAACATCTCAACATTCACATATACATTTCTGACATTCAAAAACAAAACAAAAACAAATCAGTGACCAATATAGCCACCTTTCTTTGCAAGGACACTCAAAAGCCTGCTATCCATGGATTCTGTCAGGGTTTTGATCTGTTCACCATCAACATTGCGTGCAGCAGCAACCACAGCCTCCCAGACACTGTTCAGAGAGGTGTACTGTTTTCCCTCCTTGTAAATCTCACATTTGATGATGGACCACAGGTTCTCAATGGGGTTCAGATCAGGTGAACAAGGAGGCCATGTCATTAGATTTTCTTCTTTTATACCCTTTCTTGCCAGCCACGCTGTGGAGTACTTGGACGCGTGTGATGGAGCATTGTCCTGCATGAAAATCATGTTTTTCTTGAAGGATGCAGACTTCTTCCTGTACCACTGCTTGAAGAAGGTGTCTTCCAGAAACTGGCAGTAGGACTGGGAGTTGAGCTTGACTCCATCCTCAACCCGAAAAGGCCCCACAAGCTCATCTTTGATGATACCAGCCCAAACCAGTACTCCACCTCCACCTTGCTGGCATCTGAGTCGGACTGGACGTCTCTGCCCTTTACCAATCCAGCCATGGGCCCATCAAGACTCACTCTCATTTCATCAGTCCATAAAACCTTAGAAAAATCAGTCTTGAGATATTTCTTGGCCCAGTCTTGACGTTTCAGCTTGTGTGTCTTGTTCAGTGGTGGTCGTCTTTCAGCCTTTCTTACCTTGGCCATGTCTCTGAGTATTGCACACCTTGTGCTTTTGGGCACTCCAGTGATGTTGCAGCTCTGAAATATGGCCAAACTGGTGGCAAGTGGCATCTTGGCAGCTGCACGCTTGACTTTTCTCAGTTCATGGGCAGTTATTTTGCGCCTTGGTTTTTCCACACGCTTCTTGCGACCCTGTTGACTATTTTGAATGAAACGCTTGATTGTTCGATGATCACGCGTCAGAAGCTTTGCAATTTTAAGAGTGCTTCATCCCTCTGCAAGATATCTCACTATTTTTGACTTTTCTGAGCCTGTCAAGTCCTTCTTTTGACTCATTTTGCCAAAGGAAAGGAAG
This sequence comes from Bombina bombina, assembly GCF_027579735.1. NCBI lineage: Eukaryota > Metazoa > Chordata > Amphibia > Anura > Bombinatoridae > Bombina > Bombina bombina. Next base: position 1,163,721,297 of record NC_069502.1, read on the forward strand.
TTGCCTAATAATTATGCACACCTGATATAGGGTGTTGATGTCATTAGACCACACCCCTTCTCATTACAGAGATGCACATCACCTAATATGCTTAATTGGTAGTAGGCTTTCAAGCCTATACAGCTTGGAGTAAGACAACATGCATAAAGAGGATGATGTGGTCAAAATACTCATTTGCCTAATAATTCTGCACTCCCTGTATACAGCCTCTACAATTGTGATTAATGGAGCTTTACACACTATTGTGTAAAGTAGCTTTTTAAGCCAGAAAATGAGCCAAAAAGGCTGCGGCAGATAGATTGTGATCAAGGCCAAAGAAAGATATAGGCGAAAATATACAACTGTGCAACAAACACCCAAATCCAAAATGGCTGATTCAAGCTCTTTTAACATTATATCACATCCTTATAAACTCCATAGCCAATTGCAGACATTGATAACAAGACCAACATTCAACATTGTTGCACACTATAAAACATTGTGCAGCTCCTCCATTTTAAAGTGAAGGTAAAGTTTTCACTATCTCTATACACTATTGTTTTATTGGGATTGTAAACTATCTAATCACTAACTTATGTTTTGAAAAATATTTTATATTTATATAATAAAGATGTTTTTATTTCCCTACCGTGCCGACACTTACTCCTCTCTTTTGCCATTTCCTGATTTCTGACATATAGAGCAGTCCCACCCGCTCTATACGTGTCTCAAAAGCACGTTCACCAACAAACAGCGCATGTGCATATGTTAGTCGACGTTCAACAATGCGCATGTGTTAATCCGATCATTTTTTTTTCAAAGCGCAGGCGAAAAGAGCCCTATGTGATGATGATGGAACACTCGCAATAAGCATGCGTGAAATGGGAGCGTGCCTGTCTTCGTAGCCCAAGTACTTATTGGGAACGCATGCGCAGATCATTGGATAGCACAATGAAGTAAAATGACCGCCGCCTAACGGCCAGAATTTCAATTGGATGATGTCAAAACGTGACCTGAAAGGGGAAAAAAAAACGGGGTGCATTTACAAATTGGCAAAAGGTAAATAAAAACAGTGAAAACTAACTTTCTAAATAAAATAGAAAGTGCCATTTATTTCTGTAGACCTTTCGACATGGATTATGTGGTATAGCAAACTTTACCTTCACTTTAAGATGTACATCAGTTCACATAGGAGTGGTTTTAAATTTAACTGATGGCGTGTTCAGCATTGTTTGTTTTTTGGCACGTTCCAATTGTCTTTAAGAAGGGCTCCTGTTATTTTTTTGCATGGACAGTGCCATCTTGTTTTTCTGGTCTGAGCATGTGCAGATGTGTTCTTGGTTGATCTATGGGTGTTGAGCATTAAGCAAGTGCCTTTGACTGTTGAAGTTGATGGATCTATTTATTTTTTAGTAGAAAATTTGTGTTTGAGTGGATTGTGATCAAAGTCAATGCTGCCCATTGATTGTATGGGTGCAGTGGTGGTTCTATAGGGTGCTCAGGGGTGCTATTGATTGTATGGGTGCAGTGGTGGGTCTATAACGTGCTGAGTGGTGCTATTGCTTGTATGAGTGGAGTGGCGGTTCTATGGGGTGCTGAGGGGTACTATAGATTGTATGGATGCAGTGGCAGTTCTACGGGGTGCTATTGATTGTAGGGATGCTGTGGTGGTTCTGTGGGTTGCTGAGAGGTGAATATTGATTGTATGGGTGCAGTGGTGATTCTATGGGGTGTTGAGGGGTGCTATTGATTGTATGGGTTGATTGGTGGTTCTATGGGGTGCTGAGAGGTGCTATTGATTGTATGGGTGCAGTGGCGGTTCTATGGGTAGCTGAAGGTGGCTATTGATTATATGGGTGCAGTTGCTGTTATATGGGGTACTGAGGGGTGCTATTGATTGTATAGGTGCAGTGGCTGGTATATGGGGTACTGAGGGGTGCTATTGATTATATGGGTGCAGTGGCTGTTATATGGGGTGCTGAGGGGTGCTATTGAGTGTATGGGGGTATTGGTGGGTCTATGGGGGTGCACGTGTAGCACTACCATTGAGCTGCAAAGGGCTCCATATATTATGTGTGCAGCATCTTCACCACCTTTATTAGCACTCCCAATTAGCCCCCCCCCCCCCAATATGAACCCCTTTGCTATAGGGAGTTTCAGAGAATAACTTGCCCAAAGCACTGGAGAAGTTTTAGCAGTTTTGCTATCACTCTGTTTAAAAAGAAATAGAGCCATACGGCTAGATTACGAGTTTTGCATTAGAGGCTATGCATTGCTAATGAGCAGTTTATGCTCACCGCTCACTTTCATACAGCACTGGTATTAAAGGTTTTTACAAACTCAGCGTTAACAGACAAAAAGTGAGCGTTGAGCAAAATTTTGCTCCACATCTCACTCCAATACCAGCGCTGCTTACGTTAGCGGTGAGCTGGTTGTGCATGCTCGTGCACAATTTCCCCATAGGAATTAAAGGGGAGAGCCGGCTGAAAAAAGTCTAACACCTGCAAAAAAGCAGCGTTTAGCTCCTAACGCAGCCCCATTGATTCCTATGGGGAAATAAAATTTAGGTTTACACTTAACACCCTAACATGAACCCCAAGTCTAATCACCCCTAATCTTACACTTATTAACCCCTAATCTGCCACCCTCAACATCGCTGACACCTACATTATAACTATTAACCCCTAATCTGCCGCTCCGGACATCGCCGCCACCTACATTATACTTATTAACCCGTAATCTGCTGCCCCCAACATCGCCGACATCTACATTATATTTATTAACCCCTAATCTACCGCCCCCAACGTCGCCGCCACTATTCTAAATCTATTAACCCCTAAACCTAAGTATAACCCTAACCCTAACCCCCCCTAACTTAAATATAATTTAAATAAATCTAAATTCCTATCATTAACTAAATTATTACTATTTAAAACTAAATACTTACCTATAAAATAAACCCTAAGATAGCTACAATATAACTAATAGTTACATTGTATCTAGCTTAGGTTTTATTTTTATTTTACAGGCAAGTTTGTATTATTGTATTGTATTATTATCTATTTAATAACTACCTAGCTAAAATAAATACAAATTGACCTGTAAAATAAAACCTAACCTAAGTTACAATTACACCTAACACTACACTATGATTAAATTAATTCCCTAAATTAAATACAATTAAATAAAATTAGCTAAAGTACCAAAAAAAACAAAAAAAATAAATTACAGAAAATAATAAAATTACAAGATTTTTAAACTAATTACACCTAATCTAATCCCCCCTCCTCCCAAAATAAGAAAAAGACCTACCCTACACTAAATTACAAATAGCCCTTAAAAGGGCTTAAAAATAATCGTCTCTTTTACCTGTAAAAAAAATTACAAATCCCCCCCAACATTAAAACCCACAACCCACATAACCAACCCTACTCTAAAACCCACCCAATACCCCCTTAAAAAACCTACACTAACCCCTTAAAGATCACCTTACCGGGAGAAGTCTTCATCCAAGCGGGCCGAAGTCCTCAACGAAGCCAGGAGAAGTCTTCATCCAAGCAGGGTGAAGTGGTCCCCCAGACGGGCAGAAGTCTTCATCCAGACTGCATCTTCTATCTTCATCCATCCGGCGCGGAGCGGGTCCATCGTCAAGACATCCGACGCGGAGCATCCTCTTCATCCGACGGCTAACACTGAATGAAGGTTCCTTTAAATGACGTCATCCAAGATGGCGTCCCTTCAATTTCAATTGGCTGATAGAATCCTATCAGCCAATCGGAATTAAGGTAGAAAAAATCCTATTGGCGGATGCAAGTTTAAAAATCTTGTAATTTGTTTATTATTTTCTGTAATTTAGTGTTTGTTTTTTTGGTACTTTAGCTAATTTTATTTAATTGTATTTAATTTAGGGAATTAATTTAATTATAGTGTAGTGTTAGGTGTAATTGTAACTTAGGTTAGGTTTTATTTTACAGGTCAATTTGTATTTATTTTAGCTAGGTAGTTATTAAATAGTTAATAACTATTTAGTAACTATTCTACCTAGTTAAAATAAATACAAACTTGCCTTTAAAATAAAAATAAACCCTAAGCTATCTACAATGTAACTATTAGTTATATTGTAGCTAGCTTAGGGTTTATTTTATAGGTAAGTATTTAGTTTTAAATAGGAATAATTTAGTTAATGATAGGAATTTTATTTAGATTTCTTTTAATTATATTTAAGATAGGGGGGGTTAGGGTTAGACTTAGATTTAGGGGTTAATAACTTTAGTATAGTGGCGGCGACGTTGGGGGCGGCAAATTAGGGGTTAATAAATGTAGGTAGGTGTCGGCGAAGTTAGGGACGGCATATTAGGGGTTAATAATATTTAACTAATGTTTGCGAGGCGGGAGTGCGGCGGTTTAGGGGTTAATATATTTATTATAGTGGCGGCGATGTCCGGTTCTGCAGATTAGGGGTTAAAAAAATTTTTTAGTGTTTGCGATGCGGGAGGGCCTCGGTTTAGGGGTTAATAGGTAGTTTATGGGTGTTAGTGTACTTTTTAGCACTTTAGTTAAGAGTTTTATGCTACGACGTTGTAGTGTAAAACTCTTAACTATTGACTTTAAAATGCAGTACCAGTCTTGACAGGAGAGGGTCTACCGCTCACTTTTTGGAAAACTCGTAATACCGGCGCTATGCAAGTCCCATTGAAAAAAGAGGATACGCAATTTACGTAATTGGATTTGCGGTATTTCCAAGTCTGACCAAAAAAGTGAGCGGTGAGCCTGTACCTTCAAGACTCGTAATACCAGCGGGTGTTAAAAAGCAGCGTTAGGACCGGCTAACGCTGCTTTTTAAGCCTAACGCAAAACTCGTGATCTAGCTGTTTGTGTTTTATTTACCTATGAAAATATATATATATATATATATATATATATATATATAAAAGTTTTGAGAATGACACAAATATTAATTTTTACAAAGTCTGCTGTCTCAGTTTTTATGATGGCAATTTGCATATACTCCAGAATGTTATGAAGAATGATCAGATTAATTGCAATTAATTGCAAAGTCCCTCTTTGCCATAAAAATTAACTTGATCCAAAAAAAAAATATTTCTACTGCATTTTAGCCCTGCCACAAAAGGACCATCTGACAGCATGTCAGTGATTCTCTTATTAACATTGGTGTCAGTGTTGATGAGGACAAGGCTGGGGACCACCCTGTCATGCTGAATGAGTTAGAATAACAGACTGGAAGCTTTAAAAGGAGGGTGGTGCTTGAAATCATTGTTCTTCTTCTGTTAACCATGGTTACCTGCAAGGAAACACGTGCAGTCATCATTGCTTTGCACAAAAAGGGATTCACAGGCAAGGATATTGCTGCTACTAAGATTCCACCTAAAACAACCATCTCCTAAAGTTGATTCAGCTGCGTGATCGGCGCACCACCAGTGCAGAGCTTGCTCAGGAATGGCAGCAGGCAGGTGTGAGTGCATCTGCACGCACAGTGAGGCGAAGACTTCTGGAGGATGGCCAGGTGTCAAGAAGGGCAGCAAAGAAGCCACTTCTCTCGGGGAAAAACATCAGGGACAGACTGATATTCTGCAAAAGGTACAGGGATTGAACAGTTTGGTGACGAACAATGCCTTTTCCAGCATGAACAAAGCAGCTTGGGGAACAAAACATCTAAATTTTGGGTCCATGGCCAGGAAACTCCCCAGACCTTAATGCCATTGAGAACTTGTGGTTAATCCTCAAGAGGCAGGTAAACAACAACAAAAAACACATATTCGAACAAACACCAAGCATTGACTATGCACAAATGGGCTGCCATCAGTCAGGATGTGGCCCAGAAGTTGATTGACAGCATGTCAGGGTGACTTGCAGAGGTCTTGAAAAAGAAGGGTCAACACTGCAAATATTGACTCTTTGCATAAACAATGTAATTGTCAATAAAAACCTTTGACACTTATGAAATGCTTGAATTTATACTTCAGTATACCATAGTAACATCTAAAAAAAGATCTAAAAATAACGACGCAGAAGACTTTGTAAAAATTAATATTTGTGTCATTCTCAAAACTTTTGGCCATGACTGTACATCAGCTTTTATTTAAAATGCAATTGTACATAGGCATGAAAAACAGGTTACAAACAGGTTAGACATGAAAAACAGGTCACAATGTTGTTATACAGATATTTAGTCCAAGTCAATCTAAACCATGAACCATGAAACATGTTTTTGCCAATTTGTTTTGTATGGAAGAGTGAAGAAAGAAGATAATGAATACTTTATATATTTCTTACAGCAGACAACCCAAGGTATTATCTAGGCTCATTTTGATATATATATATTTTGGTATATTTGATGCCACTATTTGGCCACCAAATCCGATCACATAAAAAAAACTTTGGGTTTCTCACTGAAATTAGTTATACAAACTACTGCACTAATTACTGTTATAAGACAAATGGTTGTAAAAGCTTCCCTGAGGTCCCCTTTGCTCAGAAACAGCAGATATGCATTGGCTTTGCAATTGTTTTTTGGCAATTAGTATTCCCCTAATTGCTGCTGTGCCCCACACAATTGTCTTTTAGCAATTAGAAGGCCCCTAATTGCCGCTGTGCACTACACTTTTAAAATTCCCAGCACTGAAGGGGTTAATCAGTTATCTTGTAAGGTTAATATTTGCTCTAGTGTAGGGATTATCCTCGTACCTGACACCTCCCACTTTCTGGTCCCTCCAAAACAGCTCTCTTCTCTCCTTCCCAGACAGTATCACTCTCTGTAATGATCGGCAATCTGGCTTCATATGGAAAGGGAGCATAATGCTTTCTGCACCTAGCTGTGGTTAGAGCTGACAGAGTTTTACTGTCTGTATCAGCGATCTGCCTTCATATAGTAAAGGAAGAATGATTAGTCCTTCCTTACCATATGAAAGCAGATGCCTTTTGCCCCTGGTTGCAGAATGTGCTTCTGTGGTTCTACATCAACACAGTACGCTGGTCAATGTACTGAGTGACTAAGGTTGCTACCCAGCCAGTATTTTACTGACAAGACCAGTATTTTTAAGGTTCAGGTCAATATAAATGATAAAAAAATATAGAAATAAAGTTCCTGTAATGCTCAAACTACTTCTATGTGTGTGGGAATCTAATTGTAAACAAATATAGCCCTAAAATCAGTACTGGCAGCTTTAGTTTCTGAGTTATAGTTTAATAATTTATGCAAATGTATGCTAATTAGAATGGTCTCTATTTTTCCCCAGAAAAGTTTACAACCCTAAGTGGGACATAGTACCTATGTCCAATTAGCACAAGAAGTTAAAAGGATAGTCTAGTCAAAATTAAACTTTCATGGTTCAGATAGAGCATGCAATTTAAGCAACTTTCTAAATTTACGCCTGTTATCAAATTTTCTTCGTTTTCTTAGTATCTTTATTTGAAAAAGTAAGCTTAGAAGCCAGCCCATTTTTGGTTCAGAACCTGGGTAGTACTTGCTAGCGCTATCCAGATGCTAAACAAAAAATGTGCTGGCTCCTAAGCTTACATTTTTGCTTTTTTCAAATAAAGATACCAAGATAACAAAGACAAATTGATAAAAGGAAATACATTAGAAAGTTGTTTTAAATTGCATGCTCTGAATCATCTGAATCATGAAAGTATAAATTTGACTAGACTATTCCTTTAAGTTCTAGAACCGCCACTGTATAGGGTGACTTTTCTGATATCCAATCCGATATTTTCAAATGGAAATTTAGTTTTTTTTGTGATTGTTCCAATGTCAAAAAAGCCATATTGTGAGATGAAAAACAGAAACTAAACACAATTGACAAGTTTGAAAACAACCCCATAATTGTATAGGAAATTGTGAGCAGCAAGTATTATTGTTTTCTCATTTAATCAAATTGCCTTTCATTTATCCTACAATAGGGTTAGCATAGGAACTATAGAATGTAAAATGTACTAGACATGATCAGAGTACCTTGTTGGAGAAATATGGTCCCATATGCATGAAAGCAAAATCCAGTTTAATTTGGAGAGTACATTTTTTTAATAGTATTTAATCTTGCAGGACACTGATAAATATTCAAATAGTAATCAAATTTATTCACACAATTAATTTTATACATATCAGATTATAACAATCAGCACATACGGCTAGATTTAGAGTTTGGCGTTAGCCGTCAAAACCAGCGTTAGAGGCTCCTAACGCTGGTTTTGGGCTACCGCTGGTATTTAGAGTCAGTCAGGAAAGGGTCTAACGCTCACTTTGCAGCCGCGACTTTTCCATACCGCAGATCCCCCTACGCCAATTGCGTATACTATCTTTTCAATGGGATCTTTCTAACGCCGGTATTTAGAGTCTTGGCTGAAGTGAGCGTTAGAAATCTAACGACAAAACTCCAGCCGCAGAAAAAAAACAGGAGTTAAGAGCTTTTTGGGCTAACGCCGGTTCATAAAGCTCTTAACTACTGTGCTCTAAAGTACACTAACACCCATAAACTACCTATGTACCCCTAAACCGAGGCCCCCCACATCGCCGCCACTCGATTAAATTTTTTTAACCCCTAATCTGCCGACCGCACACCGCCGCCAGCTACGTTATACTTATGTACCCCTAATCTGCTGCCCCTAACACCGCCGACCCCTATATTATATTTATTAACCCCTAATCTGCCCCTCTCAACGTCGCCGACACCTACCTACACTTATTAACCCCTAATCTGCCGACCGGACCTCTCCGCTACTATAATAAAGTTATTAACCCCTAATCCGCCTCACTCCCGCCTCTATAACCCTATAATAAATAGTATTAACCCCTAATCTGCCCTCCCTAACCTCACCAACACCTAACTTCAAGTATTAACCCCTAATCTGCTGACCGGACCTCACCGCTACTATAATAAATGTATTAACCCCTAAAGCTAAGTCTAACCATAACCATAACACCCCCCTAAGTTAAATATAATTTAAATCTAATGAAATAAATTAACTCTTATTAAATAAATTATTCCTATTTAAAGCTAAATACTTACCTGTAAAATAAACCCTAATATAGCTACAATATAAATTATAATTATATTGTAGCTATTTTAGGATTAATATTTATTTTACAGGCAACTTTGTAATTATTTTAACCAGGTACAATAGCTATTAAATAGTTAATAACTATTTAATAGCTACCTAGTTAAAATAATTACAAAATTACCTATAAAATAAATCCTAACCTAAGTTACAATTAAACCTAACACTACACTATCAATAAATTAATTAAATAAAATACCTACAATTATCTACAATTAAACCTAACACTACACTATCAATAAATTAATTAAATAAAATACCTACAATTAAATAAACTAACTAAAGTACAAAAAATAAAAAAGAACTAAGTTACAAAAAATAAAAAAATATTTACAAACATTTGAAAAATATTACAACAATTTTAAACTAATTACACCTACTCTAAGCCCCCTAATAAAATAACAAAGCCCCCCAAAATAAAAAAAATGCCCTACCCTATTCTAAAATTAAAATAGAAAAGCTCTTTTACCTTACCAGCCCTTAAAAGGGCCATTTGTGGGGCATGCCCCAAAGAATTCAGCTCTTTTGCCAGGAAAAAAATACATACAATACCCCCCCCAACATTACAACCCACCACCCACATACCCCTAATCTAACCCAAACCCCCCTTAAATAAACCTAACACTAAGCCCCTTAAGATCTTCCTACCTTATCTTCACCTCGCCGGGTATCAGCGATCCGTCCAGGCTCCGATGTCTTGATCCAAGCCCAAGCGGGGGGCTGAAGACATCCATCCTCCGGCTGAAGTCTTGATCCAAGCGGGCAGAAGAGAACATCCGGACCGGCAAACATCTTCATCCAGGAGGCATCTTCTATGTTCTTCCATCCGATGACGACCGGCTCCATCTTGAAGACCTCCAGCACTGATCCATCCTCTTCTTCCGACGACTAGACGACGAATGAAGGTTCCTTTAAGGGACGTCATCCAAGATGGCGTCCCTCGAATTCCGATTGGCTGATAGGATTCTATCAGCCAATCGGAATTAAGGTAGGAAAATGATTGGATCAGCCAATCGGATTGAACTTGAATCTGATTGGCTGATTCCATCAGCCAATCAGAATTTTCCTACCTTAATTCCGATTGGCTGATAGAATCCTATCAGCCAATCGGAATTCGAGGGACGCCATCTTGGATGACGTCCCTTAAAGGAACCTTCATTCGTCGTCTAGTCGTCGGAAGAAGAGGATGGATCCGCGCTGGAGGTCTTCAAGATGGAGCCGGTCGTCATCAGATGGAAGAACATAGAAGATGCCTCCTGGATGAAGATGTTTGCCGGTCCGGATGTTCTCTTCTGCCCGCTTGGATCAAGACTTCAGCCGGAGGATGGATGTCTTCAGCCCCCCGCTTGGGCTTGGATCAAGACATCGGAGCCTGGACGGATCGCTGATACCCGGCGAGGTGAAGATAAGGTAGGAAGATCTTCAGGGGCTTAGTGTTAGGTTTATTTAAGGGGGGTTTGGGTTAGATTAGGGGTATGTGGGTGGTGGGTAGTAATGTTGGGGGGGGTATTGTATGTTTTTTTTCCAGGCAAAAGAGCTGAATTCTTTGGGGCATGCCCCGCAAATGGCCCTTTTAAGGGCTGGTAAGGTAAAAGAGCTTTTCTATTTTAATTTTAGAATAGGGTAGGGCATTTTTTATTTTGGGGGGGCTTTGTTATTTTATTAGGGGGCTTAGAGTAGGTGTAATTAGTTTAAAATTGTTGTAATATTTTTCTAATGTTTGTAAATATTTTTTTATTTTTTGTAACTTAGTTCTTTTTTATTTTTTGTACTTTAGTTAGTTTATTTAATTGTATTTAATTGTAGGTATTTTATTTAATTAATTTATTGATAGTGTAGTGTTAGGTTTAATTGTAGATAATTGTAGGTATTTTATTTAATTAATTTATTGCTAGTGTAGTGTTAGGTTTAATTGTAACTTAGGTTAGGATTTATTTTACAGGTAAGTATTTAGCTTTAAATAGGAATAATTTATTTAATAAGAGTTAATTTATTTCGTTAGATTTAAATTATATTTAACTTAGGGGGGTGTTAGGGTTCAGGTTAGAGTTAGCTTTAGGGGTTAATACATTTATTATAGTAGCGGTGAGGTCCGGTCGGCAGATTAGGGGTTAATTATTGTAGGTAGGTGGAGGCGACGTTGGGGGCGGCATATTAGGGGTTAATAAATATAATATAGGGGTCGGCGGTGTTAGGGGCAGCAGATTGGGGTACATAGATATAATGTAGGTTGCGGCGGTGTACGGAGCGGCAGATTAGGGGTTAAAAAAATATGCAGGTGTCAGCGATAGCGGGGGCGGCAGATTAGGGGTTAATAAGTGTAAGGTTAGGGGTGTTTAGACTCGGGGTACATGTTAGAGTGTTAGGTGCAGACTTAGGAAGTGTTTCCCCATAGGAAACAATGGGGCTGCGTTAGGAGCTTAACGCTGCTTTTTTTGCAGGTGTTAGGGTTTTTTTCAGATCAAACTGCCCCATTGTTTCCTATGGGGATATCGTGCACGAGCACGTTTTTGAAGCTGGCCGCGTCCGTAAGCACCGCTGGTATCGAGAGTTGCAGTGGCGGTAAATATGCCTCTACGCTCCCTTTTTGGAGCCTAACGCACTGAAAACGCAGCCATTCTGTGAACTCGAAATACCAGCGGTATTTAAAAGGTGCGGGGGGAAAAAAGCCAGCGTTAGCTACGCCGGTCATTACCGACAAAACTCTAAATCTAGCCGATAGCGAATAAAACAAAATTGTCTCCGAAAATTGTTATTCTATTTTTGCCACAATCCCTTTTAGGAATCCTTAAAGGGGAAGTAAAAAGTGCAGGTGCTGCACAATGTGTAGAAAATAATATAATATAGGTCTGTAAAAAAGTTTGCCTAAATGCTTGTTATATATAGTTATTCACAAATTTAATGTAGGAAATTCAGATTTTCAGGAAATATAGCTCACAAATGTCAGACAGCCTAACATGAATAGTTTTGCAAAATTGGAATGCAAGTAAAAATTAGCCAAGTAGAAAAAAGATGTAGAAGCATGGGAATCCTCACTTGCAATAAAATAGCCTGTTGGGCTTTTTTTGTTAGAGGCAGCTCTCTAGTTAGGTGAGTTAGGCGGGTGCCTAAGGCCTCACGCGTACTGGGGCCTCGCGCCCGCCTAACTCGCTAATTTGAAAGCTGCTTTACATCTGAGTTGACAGTGAACTGTAACCCCGCATGCACTGATTCTGTGCGCAAGCAGCGTTATAGTCACCTGTCACACACTTACCTCACCCAGTACTTGACGGGGCGGGGACAAGGGGAAGGTGTCAGAGGTTACCACCGGAGCCATCCATTCGTCACACTATGGCCGTGTTCGGGCAGCGCTCAGGAGCTAGTGGAGGTGCTTCATTCCCAGTGATGAAGTGGCACTAGGTGACGTCACAAGCAAGGGAGCTTCGAAGAAACGTTTGCATGCGCAAAGGGATCTGCTACACAATAATGGACTGCACATGCGAACGTTTTTACTAAGCTCCCTTGTAGTTGCTTGTTACACAACACCGTTGTTATGCCGAGAATGATTTGCCCAGTCTCTTCACAAACATCGGAACTCTGACCCACCTCCATTCAGCTGTTCTCAGCTCAGCCCCTGTAGCTTATCCTGCACTGAAAAGAGGTGGGTCAGAGTTGCGATGTTTGCCAAGAGACTGGGGAAATCATTCTCGGCATAACACCGGTGGTGTTGTGTCGAATCTGGGGATTTATCAAAATCGGGAATCGGCAATTCACGGAACCCCCCTACACATCTCTAACCCGCCCACACATCTCTAGTTTGCTAACACACAACGTTTGCCAGCCCACCCCATGAGGGAAATAGTAGTTAGTAGGCGCAATGATTGAACGTCAGGTCTTTGTGTTTTTATATATATATATATATATATATAATATGATTTTTTGTGTGCTCTAGATAATGTAGCCCATTTCTTTTCCCTTCATACGCTACGTATGAAGTGAAAAGAAATGGGTTACATTCTCTAGAGCACACGAAAAATCATATTATATGTATAAAAACATGGCAGCCTCCACAGCAACACATGTGTGGAGGCTGCCATGTTTCCAAGCGTCTGAGCTTTCTCTGAAAAGTCCCAGCTTTTCCAGCACGCTGGAAGCGCTGGGACTTACGTCACCAGAGCACTCAAAAAACGCCAGGCATCTCACTTGCAAGTGTAAGAAAAATGCTCCAAGTGAGTTCCAGTTCGCTTGGAGCGCTGCCCGAACGCAGCCTATGTCTCCTCACAGGGCGCAGTGTGAAGGAGGTTCCCTGTGCAGCAGCCAATGAAGGAAGCGAGGATATGCGGTATCCCCGCCCCCTCATCATGCTGCACTGCCGCCGCACGTCTAGAAGGCGGTGAGGGTGTTATGAGACGGAGGACTGGAGGTATATGATGGCGGGGAGGGATATATGATATTGGGGTCCTGGGAAAATGTGATTGGGGGGTTGGCAGGGTATATGTGAAGCTGCGGCCCTGGGAAGATGTGATTGGGGAGTTGGCCGGGAAGTTGGGGTTTTGGGAAGGTGTAATTGGGGGGTTGACAGGGGATATGTGAAGTTGGGGTCCTGGGAAGATGTGATTGGGGAGGTTGGCAGGGGATATGTGAAGTTGGAGTTCTGGGAAGGTTTGATTAGGGGGGTTGGCAGGGGATATGTGAAGTTGGGGTTCTGGGAAGATGTGATTGCGGGGGTTAGCAGGGGATATGTGATGTTAGGGTTCTAGGAAGTTGTGAGTGGGGGGTTGGCAGGGGATATGTGAACTTGGAGTTCTGGGAAGGTGTGATTGGGAGTTTGGCAGATGATGTGATGTTGGGGTTCTGGGAATATGTGATTGGGGGTGCTGGCAGGGGAAGGTGTGATTGGGGGAGAGTGACTGGGGAGATGTGATGGTGGGGGGAAAGAAAAGCCTGGGGAAATGTGATGGGGAGGACTGGTGATATGTAATTGTGGGTGGGGGCGACTGGAGAAATGTGATGGGGGGCTGAGGAGAAGGGCAGGGGGGCAGTGTAGATCTAATTTTGTATTTTTTTTATTGTGTGCTTATTATACACAAAATATAAAAAAATTTAACTAATTTCCTAACCTTCTAAAATGTAAACTAAAATATAAATCTATCCCTACATTTAACTATAATGTTCCTTACCTAAAGTATGAATGAATAAAATTAAAATAAAAAATACATAACATAGTTAGTTTAAAAAATTGCACCCAATCAATGTATTTCTACACTGATGGGAGGACTGGGAGATGTGATTGGGGGTGGGGGCGACTGGGGAGATGTGATTGAGGAGGAGCAGGAAATATGGGGGAGAAGAGCAAGGGGGCCTGGGGAGATGAGGGAGAGGAGTATGGGTCCTGGAGAGAGAAGCAGGGGGACCTGGGGAGATGAGGGAGAGGAGCTGGGGACCTGGAGAGAGAAGCATGGGGACCTGGGGAGAAGAGGCAGAGGAGCTGGGGACCTGGAGAGAGAAGCAGGAGGGCCTGGGGAGATGAGGGAAAGGAGCTGGGGACCTGGAGAGAGAAGCAGGGGGACCTGGGGAGATGAGGCAGAGTAGCTGGGGACCTGGAGAGAGAAGCAGGGGGCCTGGGGAGATGAGGGAGAGGAGCTGGGGACCTGGAGAGAGAATCAGGGGGGGCCTGGGGAGATGAGGGAGAGGAGCTGGGGACCTGGAGAGAGAAGCAGGGGGGCTGGGGAGAAGAGGGAGAGGAGCTGGGGACCTGGTGAGAGAAGCAGGGGGCCTGGGGAGATGAGGGAGAGGAGCTGGGGACCTGGTGAGAGAAGCAGGGGGCCTGGGGAGATGAGGGAGAGGAGCTGGGGACCTGGAGAGAGAATCAGGGGGCAGGGGGGCCTAGGGAGATGAGGGAGAGGAGCTGGGGACCTGGAGAGAGAAGCAGGGGGGTCAGGGGAGATGAGGGAGAGGAGCTGGGGACCTGGAGAGAGAGAGGCAGGGGGGCCTAGGGAGATGAGGGAGAGGAGCTGGGGACCTGGAGAGAGAAGCAGGGGGGTCTGGGGAGATGAGGGAGAGGAGCTGGGGACCTGGAGAGAGAAGCATGGGAGCCTGGGGAGAAGAGGGAGAGGAGCTGGGACCTGGAGAGAGAAGCAGGGGGGCCTGGGGAGATGAGGGACAGGAGCTGGGGACCTGGAGAGAGAAGCAGGGGGCCTGGGGAGAAGAGGGAGAGGAGCTGGGACCTGGAGAGAGAAGCAGGGGGGCCTGGGGAGATGAGGGAGAGGAGCTGGGGACCTGGAGAGAGAAGCAGGGGGGCCTGGGGAGATGAGGGAGAGGAGCTGGGACCTGGAGAGAGAAGCAGGAGGGCCTGGGGAGATGGGGAATAGAAGAACAGGTGGTTCTGGTGAGATGGGGGAGAGAATCAAGAGGCTGGAAGAGAGGATCAGGGGGCATGGTAAGATGTGGGAAAGTCTTGGGGTATGGGGTGTTTTTTTGCATTGGAAAAACTTTGTATATTCATTTGCACCGTGTAATCTGATTACAGAATGTTAAGCATATCGCAACAAAGGTCATTATATAGGTTTAAGAGATATCCTTAAATGTATATTCTAGCTATAGGAAAAAACTAACCTGTCCTTATTTATTTCAGTGTTTAAAAATTTAATAAATATCTAAAATGCTTTAACATACATTCTTTAAGAAGATGGATAAAGTTCTCACTTCTTAAACCTGTGTTATATATGTATTCTCCTTTATGGGTATATATGTATGTATGTATGTGTATGCATTTGTCAGTCTCCTTTGTGGGGTCAATTTACTAAAGTGTGAGCTGACATGATACGATGTCCGCACATCGGCTGCTAGCAGGGGGTATCAATCAACCCGATCATATTCGATCAGGTTGATTTCTGTCCGCCGCCTCAGAGCAGGTGGGCAGGTTATGGAGCAGAGGTCTTTAGAAACACGGGGCAAACACGGGGAAACACAGGGCATCAAGTTCCGTAAGGAGCTTGACAAATTGACCCCATTGTGTTTATTTATATACAGTATGAGTATTTGTGAATGGCAGTTTCATTTAGACATGTGCACCGCTAAAAAATTCGGTTCGTTTTCGGTTCGGATCGATTCGGACTTTTAGAATTTCGTTTCGGATCGAATCTGATTCGGCAAAATTTGAATAAATTCGTTTCGGATTTATTCGGATCCGAATAAATTCGTTTCGGATTTATTCGGATTCGGCTGAATTCGGTTCTATTCCGTTCCGAAATTCGGTATGTTTTTACTACACTAACACCCATTTAGTACACTAAGTCACTAACACCCATAAACTACCTATGAACCACTAAACCGAGGCCCCCCCACATCGCAAACCCTATAATAACATTATTTAACCCCTAATCTGCCGATCGGATATCGCCGCCGCCTACATTATAGCTATTAACCCCTAATCTGCTGTCCCTAACACCGCCGACCCCTACATTATAGTTATTAACCCCTAATCTGCCTCCCCCAACGTCGCCGCAATCTAACTATAAGTATTAACCCCTAATCTGCCGACCCGATATCGCCGCCGCCTACATTATAGCTATTAACCCCTAATCTGCTGTCCCTAACACCGCCGACCCCTACATTATAGTTATTAACCCCTAATCTGCCTCCCCCAACGTCGCCGCAATCTAACTACAAGTATTACCCCCTAATCTGCCGACCCGATATCGCCGCCGCCTACATTATAGCTATTAACCCCTAATCTGCTGTCCCTAACACCGCCGACCCCTACATTATAGTTATTAACCCCTAATCTGCCTCCCCCCAATATCACCGCAATCTAACTACAAGTATTAACCCCTAATCTGCCGACCCGATATCGCCGCAGCCTACATTATAGCTATTAACCCCTAACCTGCTGTCCCTAACACCGCCGACCCCTACATTATAGTTATTAACCCCTAATCTGCCTCCCCCAACGTCGCCGCAATCTAACTACAAGTATTAACCCCTAATCTGCCGACCCGATATCGCCGCCGCCTACATTATAGCTATTAACCCCTAATCTGCTGTCCCTAACACCGCCGACCCCTACATTATAGTTATTAACCCCTAATCTGCCTCCCCCCAACGTCGCCGCAATCTAACTACAAGTATTAACCCCTAATCTGCCGACCGCAAATCGCCGCCACTATAATAAATGTATTAACCCCTAAACCGCCGCACTCCCGCCTCGCAAACACTATAATACATTTTATTAACCCCTAATCTGCCCTCCCTAACATCGCCGCCACCTACCTACAATTATTAACCCCTAATCTCCCGCCCCCATCGTCGCCGCTACTATAATAAGGTTATTAACCCCTAAACCTAAATCTAACCCTAACCCTAACACCCCCTAACTTAAATATAATTTAAATAAAACGAAATAAGTTTACTATAGTTAAATAAATGAATCCTATTTAAAACTAAAGACTTACCTGTAAAATAAACCCTAAGATAGCTGCAATATAACTAATAGTTACATTGTAGCTATTTTAGCATTTATTTTTATTTTACAGGCAACTTTGTATTTATTTTAACTAGGTACAATAGTTATTAAATAGTTAATAACTATTTAATAACTACCTAGCTAAAATAAATACAAATTTACCTGTAAAATAAATCCTAACCTAAGTTACACTAACACCTAACACTACACTGTCATTAAATTAACTAAATAAATGAATCATATTTAAAACAAAATACTTACCTGTAAAATAAACTCTAATATAGCTGCAATATAACTAATAGTTACATTGTAGCTATTTTAGCATTTATATTTATTTTACAGGCAACTTTGTATTTATTTTAACTAGGTACAAAAGCTATTAAATATTTATTGACTAATTAATAGCTACCTAGTTAAAATAATTACAAAATTACCTGTAAAATAAATCCTAACCTAAGTTACTATTAAACCTAACACTACACTATCATTAAATAAATTAACTACAAGTACCTACAATTATCTACAATTAAATAAACTAAAGTACAAAACCCCCCCACTAAATTACAAAAAAAAACAAACACTAAATTACAAAAAATAAAAAAATATTACAAGAATTTTAAACTAATTACACCTAATCTAAGCCCCCTAATAAAATAACAAAGCCCCCCAAAATAAAAAAAATGCCCTACCCTATACTAAATTACAAAAGTTAACAGCTCTATTACCTTACCAGCCCTGAACAGGGCCCTTTGCGGGGCATGCCCCAAAGAAAACAGCTCTTTTGCCTGTAAAAAAAAAAACACAATCCCCCCCCCACATTACAACCCACCACCCACATACCCCTACTCTAACCCAAACCCCCTTAAATAAACCTAACACTACCCCCCTGATGATCTCCCTACCTTGAGTCGTGTTCACCCAGCCGGGCCGAAGTCTTCATCCGATGGGGCAGAAGAGGACATCCAGACCGGCAGAAGTCTTCATCCAAGCGGGGCAAGAAGAGGTCTTCCATCCATCATACAAGTACCAAAATACAAACAAACACTAAATTACAAAAAATAATAAAATATTACAATAATTTTAAACTAATTACACCTAATCTAAGCCCCCTACTAGCTATTAATATAGCTACAATATAACTAATAGTTACATTGTAGCTATTTTAGGATTTATATTTATTTTACAGGCAACTTTGTATTTATTTTAACTAGGTACAATAGCTATTAAATAGTTAATAACTATTTAATAACTACCTAGCTAAAATAAATACAAATTTACCTGTAAAATAAATCATAACCTAAGTTACAATTACACCTAACACTACACTATCATTAAATTAACTAAATAAATGAATCCTATATAAAACTAAAGACTTACCTGTAAAATAAACCCTAATATAGCTGCAATATAACTAATAGTTACATTGTAGCTATTTTAGCATTTATATTTATTGTACAGGCAACTTTGTATTTATTTTAACTAGGTACAATAGCTATTAAATAGATATTGACTATTTAATAGCTACCTAGTTAAAATAATTACAAAATTACCTGTAAAATAAATCCTAACCTAAGTTACAATTAAGCCGCAACAAACTCTTGTATACTGTGAATCACTATTGCGCCTTTGACAGAGGCGTGACGGCTGGGCTCCCTGCATGGAGGAGTAGTACGGATACTACACATAGACACGCCGAAGTGACGCTGCTCAGAAACGGACCATAACCCCCGCAGGAACGGTAAGCGCCACACGAGTGTACTTTCTATTTGTCTTTCCTGTCGTTTAGTGGTGGCTGCAAGACGCCGGAGGGGGTAAGGGTCGCATTAGAAGACTGAGCTGGATAAGCGTTTGTTGGATTGAGCGTGCAACAGGACGCCTAAGTAAGCAGCTTTCAATTTCATTACTCCGGGGGCAGTACATACATCAAAGTGACAGTACTATTTACTACATAACGGACTTTTGTTATAATATTTAGTAATCAGGCTTATTCTTTTTTGTGACACTTATTGCCTACAAAATCCAAAATAAATTACTGTATTACTATGACAGACACACAGGAGGGCTTTGTATTTACGAACTTGGAAGCAACTTTGCAAGCCTATGATGAGGATGTAGATAAAATCCTATTGGAAAATGATAATACGTTAGATGGGCTATTTTTCCAAATGGATGAATTAAGGAGAAAAGACATCAAACTGGACTTGGACATCAAAACTTTTCTTTTATATAAACGCCAAAAGAGAATTCCTAGGGGACTCAGAATAAGAAAATTCCCCTCCTTCCTAGTACATGACATGGACTTTATTAGAAAATGGAACCAAATCCTGGATGCATGTTCTTTTGCCCTGATGGAACTGTTAATTGAATTTAAAAAAGAACAAAGGAAGGAGTCTATAGACTTTATTAAAATAGTATAGAAAGATCTACAACAGTTCCAAAATGACAAAGACTTTAAATCCTATGATAATAAGTTTGAAGCCAATATGGCAAAATTTACAAAGGATTTATGGGAGTTCAAGAAACAAAAATTGTCAAGGGATAAGAGGGATTATGAGTTTAATAAAGTTTATAGATGGCAGAGTGGTGTGAGAGGTCAACGTCCTACTTATAGTTTTCACAAAAATAAAACTGATATTCAGCCAAAAAAAGGCACAGGTAAAAAAGTACAATTTGTGGAAACTGAATACGATGTTGACACCTCAGAACACGATTCCAATGAAGAACTAATGATCACAGAATCAGTGTCAGTATTAGATGTACCAACAGATAACAGTGACAATGTGTCAAAAAACGAACAGCGCACAGGGACAAAATCAAAAATAAAAAAACCAGAAGGGGCAGTAGGGGGAGACGTAAACAGAAGAAAGGGAAGGGGAATCAGATACCAGACACGAAACCAACAGAGGAAATATATATAAAAAATGTAATAAACTTATCTGATTATGATTTAACAGCCACTGAGATAGAGGTTATGGGTCTAGGATTGGGGTTTGCACCCACGACTCACTTTGACCTGTTCGGCACTGTCCATGACGTTAATAAATTTGTGAGAAAACTCACTTTAAAAAATCATTTTAGTCGGGACAGTGCCGAACAGGAACAAACAGCCACGGCAGAGGCGGAACAAACTGAAAACCAAACTGACTTTTTGATTGACACCCGTAGCCTCCCTTTCAGTGAACAATGTTCTGTTTTCGATCTCACCACTATGCTCAACACAGATATATCAGAGCAACACACAGCGGCTATTCCACACTTTAGGCCCAGTATGACAAAAAGCAAATTCTATCCTATAAACAGCAGAAGTCAAGGCATTGATGTATTCCAACGCACAGTAGAACACAAATTAAAACAACTATGTGATAAAATACAGAGAGAGAAAACTAGCAAAAATAAGGAAAGATATTTGCATAACCTAACCAAAGAACAAAATCTAGCCCTCAAATCTCTAAAAAAACAACAGGCAGATAGTGATCAAGGAATCTGACAAAGGAGGGAATGTAGTGATAATGAATCGTGACTACTATACCAAAGAGGCTTACAGACAATTAAATGAGGAAGATGTCTACACAAAACTAACATTTAACCCTACAAAGAAATTTAGGGATAAATTAGAGGATATTTTAACCCTGGGTAAACAAGTAGGAGCTTTTTCAGAGTCATTTTTTGAAACATTACTACCATCCACACCTTATACTCCAATTTTTTATTTTGTACCAAAATTACACAAGGACAGTAAAGAGCCACCAGGCCGACCAATCATCTCAGGGGTGGGTTCGTTACTTGAACCCCTGTCTGAGTTGGTAGACTCGTATCTCCAACCCTTGGTTGGAAACTTGATGAGTTACATCAAGGACTCCACGGATGTCCTTCAACATATGAACAACTTAACATGGAAAGAAACATATTGTCTAATGACAATAGATGTCACTGCATTGTATACCTCTATCCCACACCACCAGGGGTTGGAGGCTCTGTCATATTTTTTGAATAATTTTTCTAATTATAATAAAGATATTATTTATTTTCTTTTGACGGCAGTAGAATTTCTTTTAACACACAATTATTTTCTTTTTGAGGGACATTGCTATCTTCAGAGACGTGGTACGGCCATGGGGGCAAAGTTTGCCCCCTCCTACGCTAACCTCTATATGGGGTGGTGGGAGGCCGCCCACGTCTATGGAGATAGCAACCCTCACAAGGAACATATAATTTTTTATGGCAGATACATTGACGACTTGCTGGTGGTGTGGGATGGAGATGTGGAACTTGCAAGAGATTTTGTTAGCAACATTAACATTAACAATATGAACCTCAAATTTACCTCACAGCTCAGTCTTGATCATATAGAGTTTCTAGATGTAGATATCACAGTGGATACAGTACAACAAACTGTTAACACTTCAGTATATAGAAAACCCACAGGGGGTAATACTATACTAAATTACAAATCTAGTCACCCACAACATGTTAAAAAAGGAATTCCTAAGGGACAGTATATTAGGACCAAGAGACTTTGCTCAGACAGACAAACCTTTGAAAAACAATGCCAAATATTAGAAGACAGGCTCTTGCAAAGAAACTATCCACTGCCTTTGCTGAAAAAAACTAAGGAAGATGTGGAAAAAATTCCCAGGGAAAATCTTTTGATATATAAGCGTAAAACTAATAAACAAAGTTTCAACAAACAAAATAAACAAAGGGAGAGTAAACTAGTGTTCAGTACTCCTTATAGTTTGGAATATCACAAAATTTGTGATATTATTAAACAATCTTTACCAATACTTGCAACAGACACAAGCTTAGAACATATAGCAGTAGAGGGGTGTAGATATGTGGCAAGAAAAAGTAAGACAATTGGCAACATAATAGCACCATCTGACTTAGCAAGTGTAAACACTCGTACTTGGCTCCCACAAAGATTTGTTTTTTTCAAGTGCAGGGCACAAAAGTGCAAAACCTGCAGTCATGTAGTGGAAGGAATGAACTTTACTTCCACAACAACAAACCGTACATATAACATTAGATATAATCTAAACTGTAAATCGAATCATGTCATCTATTTATTGACCTGCAGGGGGTGCAATATACAATATGTCGGGAAAACCAAACGCCTTGTTAGGGACAGAGCCCAGGAACACATTAGGGACATTGAAGACCCAGACATATTTACCCCAGTAGCAAGACACTTCAAGTCTGAACATTCCGGTAATGCTGCCCTTATGTTCATACAGGCAATTGACCATGTACCACCACATAAAAGGGGTGGTGATAGGATCCAAAGGCTGGACTATAAGGAAGCCCAATGGATCTTTCTACTGAATACAAGACATCCACATGGCATTAACAAAGAGAGTGATGTTAATTTTTTCATTTAATTTTTTCATTTAATTATCTTTAAAATTTATTTGAAAACTCTCTTTGTGTGCTGACATGTATTTGTCTGTCTAATAACAAATATCAGGGATGTAAATAAAACAAAATAGTTAACTGAACACCCAACTACATCACATTACATAGAGGTTTACACTATTAACAACCAAAGAATAAGTATATAAATATCAGTGTTTGAATAGCCAATATAACTTTAATTCCTTTCCCTTCTTCAAATTTTGTAATACATTAGTAATATTACCAGTAAAAGGGAAAACAAGGGAACTTTTTCAGATTTATATATATATAGGCTTTATAAACAAACATACATTCATTTAGGTTTATGTTTAGGTAATTTTCCTAATCATCATTGTTATTTTTATGTAATCAGTGTTCCCTCTATTGTTCCCTCTATTGTGCCCTCACAGCCTGACAATAATACGGTATATTTCAAAACTAATATGACATTAAGGGGTTAACTTTTTTGTTTTTAATTGAAGAGTGTTGTTCCTTTAAATAGGAGTAGCAGTGGCAGCAATAACATAGCAGTGAACAAGTGTGCTAAGACACACGAAACATGTCTGCTGTGCTGCACTGTTACCCCTTAATTGTCAGTGTAAGCGTTTGTTAGAGCTATGGCTCTTTTTTGCTTTTAAGTGTTTTTTGAATAAAGCCTTTTTACTTTTATTCACCTTTGTACTGTCCCCCATCTTTTCTTGAGGACTAAGTAGGTTTGTAGCCCTGCAGCCGCAACAAACTCTTGTATACTGTGAATCACTATTGCGCCTTTGACAGAGGCGTGACGGCTGGGCTCCCTACTTCCGGAACCAACAGTGCTAGCTGCATGGAGGAGTAGTACGGATACTACACATAGACACGCCGAAGTGACGCTGCTCAGAAACGGACCATAACCCCCGCAGGAACGGTAAGCGCCACACGAGTGTACTTTCTATAAGTTACAATTAAACCTAACACTACACTATCATTAAATAAA
This sequence comes from Bombina bombina, assembly GCF_027579735.1. Classification (NCBI taxonomy): domain Eukaryota; kingdom Metazoa; phylum Chordata; class Amphibia; order Anura; family Bombinatoridae; genus Bombina; species Bombina bombina. Next base: position 1,163,745,161 of record NC_069502.1, read on the forward strand.
TTAACTACAAGTACCTACAATTAAATACAATTAAAAAACTAAACTAAAGTACAACCCCCCCCCACTAAATTACAAAAAATAAAAAAATATTACAAGAATTTTAAACTAATTACACCTAATCTAAGCCCCCTAATAAAATAACAAAGCCCCCCAAAATAAAAAAAATGCCCTACCCTATACTAAATTACAAAAGTTAACAGCTCTATTACCTTACCAGCCCTGAACAGGGCCTTTTGCGGGGCATGCCCCAAAGAAAACAGCTCTTTTGCCTGTAAAAAAAAACACAACCCCCCCCCCCACATTACAACCCACCACCCACATACCCCTACTCTAACCCAAACCCCCCTTAAATAAACCTAACACTACCCCCCTGAAGATCTCCCTACCTTGAGTCGTGTTCACCCAGCCGGGCCGAAGTCTTCATCCGATGGGGCAGAAGAGGACATCCAGACTGGCAGAAGTCTTCATCCAAGCGGGGCAAGAAGAGGTCTTCCATCCATCAGAAAAGTACAAAAAAACAAACAAACACTAAATTAGCAAAAATAATAAAATATTGCAATAATTTTAAACTAATTACACCTAATCTAAGCCCCCTACTAGCTATTAATATAGCTACAATATAACTAATAGTTACATTGTAGCTATTTTAGGATTTATATTTATTTTACAGGCAACTTTGTATTTATTTTAACTAGGTACAATAGCTATTAAATAGTTAATAACTACCTAGCTAAAATAAATACAAATTTACCTGTAAAATAAACCCTAACCTAAGTTACAATTACACCTAACACTACACTGTCATTAAATTAACTAAATAAATTAATCCTATATAAAACTAAATACTTACCTGTAAAATAAACCCTAATATAGCTACAATATAACTAATAGTTACATTGTAGCTATTTTAGCATTTATATTTATTTTACAGGCAACTTTGTATTTATTTTAACTAGGTACAATAGCTATTAAATAGTTATTTACTATTTAATAGCTACCTAGTTAAAATAATTACAAAATTACCTGTAAAATAAATCCTAACCTAAGTTACTATTAAACCTAACACTACACTATCATTAAATAAATTAACTACAAGTACCTACAATTAAATACAATGAAATAAACTAAACTAAAGTACAAAAAAAACAAACACTAAATTACAAAAAATAAAAAAAATTACAAGAATTTTAAACTAATTACACCTAATCTAAGCCCCTTAATAAAATAACAAAGCCCCCCAAAATAAAAAAATGCCCTACCCTATACTAAATTACAAAAGTAATCAGCTCTATTACCTTACCAGCCCTTAAAAGGGCCTTTTGCGGGGCATGCCCCAAAGAAAACAGCTCTTTTGCCTGTAAAAAAAAACACAATACCCCCCCCACATTACAACCCACCACCCACATACCCCTACTCTAACCCAAACCCCCCTTAAATAAACCTAACACTACCCCCCTGAAGATCTCTCTACCGTATCTTCACCCAGCGGGCCGAAGTCTTCATCCGATCGGGCAGAAGAGGACATCCAGACCGGCAGAAGTCTTCATCCAAGCGGGGCAAGAAGAGGTCTTCCATCCATCAGAAGTCTTGATCCAGGCGGCATCTTCTCTGTTCATCCATCCGGAGCGGAGCGGCAGCATCCTGAAGACATCCCACGCAGAGCATCCTCTTCTTTCTTGATCCGACGACTAAGTGACTGTACCTTTAAGTGACGTCATCCAAGATGGCGTCCCTTGAATTCCGATTGGCTGATAGGATTCTATCAGCCAATCGGAATTAAGGTAGGAAAAATCTGATTGGAACAGCCAATAGAATGCGAGGTCAATCTGATTGGCTGATTCCATCAGCCAATCGGATTGAACTTGAATCTGATTGGCTGATTGAATCAGCCAATCAGATTTTTCCTACCTTAATTCCGATTGGCTGATAGAATCCTATCAGCCAATCGGAATTCAAGGGACGCCATCTTGGATGACGTCACTTAAAGGTACAGTCACTTAGTCGTCGGATCAAGAAAGAAGAGGATGCTCTGCGTGGGATGTAATTCAGGATGCTGCCGCTCCGCTCCGGATGGATGAACAGAGAAGATGCCGCCTGGATCAAGACTTCTGATGGATGGAAGACCTCTTCTTGCCCCGCTTGGATGAAGACTTCTGCCGGTCTGGATGTCCTCTTCTGCCCGATCGGATGAAGACTTCGGCCCGCTGGGTGAAGATACGGTAGAGAGATCTTCAGGGGGGTAGTGTTAGGTTTATTTAAGGGGGGTTTGGGTTAGAGTAGGGGTATGTGGGTGGTGGGTTGTAATGTGGGGGGGGGGGTATTGTGTTTTTTTTTACAGGCAAAAGAGCTGTTTTCTTTGGGGCATGCCCCGCAAAAGGCCCTTTTAAGGGCTGGTAAGGTAATAGAGCTGATTACTTTTGTAATTTAGTATAGGGTAGGGCATTTTTTTATTTTGGGGGGCTTTGTTATTTTATTAGGGGGCTTAGATTAGGTGTAATTAGTTTAAAATTCTTGTAATTTTTTTTTATTTTTTGTAATTTAGTGTTTGTTTTTTTTGTACTTTAGTTTAGTTTATTTCATTGTATTTAATTGTAGGTACTTGTAGTTAATTTATTTAATGATAGTGTAGTGTTAGGTTTAATAGTAACTTAGGTTAGGATTTATTTTACAGGTAATTTTGTAATTATTTTAACTAGGTAGCTATTAAATAGTAAATAACTATTTAATAGCTATTGTACCTAGTTAAAATAAATACAAAGTTGCCTGTAAAATAAATATAAATGCTAAAATAGCTACAATGTAACTATTAGTTATATTGTAGCTATATTAGGGTTTATTTTACAGGTAAGTATTTAGTTTTATATAGGATTAATTTATTTAGTTAATTTAATGACAGTGTAGTGTTAGGTGTAATTGTAACTTAGGTTAGGGTTTATTTTACAGGTAAATTTGTATTTATTTTAGCTAGGTAGTTATTAACTATTTAATAGCTATTGTACCTAGTTAAAATAAATACAAAGTTGCCTGTAAAATAAATATAAATCCTAAAATAGCTACAATGTAACTATTAGTTATATTGTAGCTATATTGATAGCTAGTAGGGGGCTTAGATTAGGTGTAATTAGTTTAAAATTATTGTAATATTTTATTATTTTTGCTAATTTAGTGTTTGTTTGTTTTTTTGTACTTTTCTGATGGATGGAAGACCTCTTCTTGCCCCGCTTGGATGAAGACTTCTGCCGGTCTGGATGTCCTCTTCTGCCCCATCGGATGAAGACTTCGGCCCGGCTGGGTGAACACGACTCAAGGTAGGGAGATCTTCAGGGGGGTAGTGCTAGGTTTATTTAAGGGGGGTTTGGGTTAGAGTAGGGGTATGTGGGTGGTGGGTTGTAATGTGGGGGGAGGGATTGTGTTTTTTTTTTACAGGCAAAAGAGCTGTTTTCTTTGGGGCATGCCCCGCAAAGGGCCCTGTTCAGGGCTGGTAAGGTAATAGAGCTGTTAACTTTTGTAATTTAGTATAGGTTAGGGCATTTTTTTTATTTTGGGGGCTTTGTTATTTTATTAGGGGGCTTAGATTAGGTGTAATTAGTTTAAAATTCTTGTAATATTTTTTTATTTTTTGTAATTTAGTGGGGGGGGGTTTGTACTTTAGTTTAGTTTTTTTAATTGCATTTAATTGTAGGTACTTGTAGTTAATTTATTTAATGATAGTGTAGTGTTAGGTTTAATTGTAACTTAGGTTAGGATTTATTTTACAGGTAATTTTGTAATTATTTTAACTAGGTAACTATTAAATAGTCAATATCTATTTAATAGCTATTGAACCTAGTTAAAATGAATACAAAGTTGCCTGTACAATAAATATAAATGCTAAAATAGCTACAATGTAACTATTAGTTATATTGCAGCTATATTAGGGTTTATTTTACAGGTAAGTCTTTAGTTTTATATAGGATTCATTTATTTAGTTAATTTAATGATAGTGTAGTGTTAGGTGTAATTGTAACTTAGGTTATGATTTATTTTACAGGTAAATTTGTATTTATTTTATCTAGGTAGTTATTAAATAGTTATTAACTATTTAATAACTATTGTACCTAGTTAAAATAAATACAAAGTTGCCTGTAAAATACATATAAATCCTAAAATAGCTACAATGTAACTATTAGTTATATTGAAGCTATATTAATAGCTAGTAGGGGGCTTAGATTAGGTGTAATTAGTTTAAAATTATTGTAATATTTTATTATTTTTGGTAATTTAGTGTTTGTTTGTATTTTGGTACTTGTATGATGGATGGAAGACCTCTTCTTGCCCCGCTTGGATGAAGACTTCTGCCGGTCTGGATGTCCTCTTCTGCCCCATCGGATGAAGACTTCGGCCCGGCTGGGTGAACACGACTCAAGGTAGGGAGATCTTCAGGGGGGTAGTGTTAGGTTTATTTAAGGGGGGTTTGGGTTAGAGTAGGGGTATGTGGGTGGTGGGTTGTAATGTGGGGGGGGGGATTGTGTTTTTTTTTTACAGGCAAAAGAGCTGTTTTCTTTGGGGCATGCCCCGCAAAGGGCCCTGTTCAGGGCTGGTAAGGTAATAGAGCTGTTAACTTTTGTAATTTAGTATAGGGTAGGGCATTTTTTTTTATTTTGGGGGGCTTTGTTATTTTATTAGGGGGCTTAGATTAGGTGTAATTAGTTTAAAATTCTTGTAATATTTTTTTATTTTTTGTAATTTAGTGTTTGGTTTTTTTTGTAATTTAGTGGGGGGGTTTTGTACTTTAGTTTATTTAATTGTAGATAATTGTAGGTACTTGTAGTTAATTTATTTAATGACAGTGTAGTGTTAGGTTTAATTGTAACTTAGTTTAGGATTTATTTTACAGGTAATTTTGTAATTATTTTAACTAGGTAGCTATTAATTAGTCAATAACTATTTAATAGCTTTTGTACCTAGTTAAAATAAATACAAAGTTGCCTGTAAAATAAATATAAATCCTAAAATAGCTACAAAGTAACTATTAGTTATATTGCAGCTATCTTAGGGTTTATTTTACAGGTAAGTATTTAGTTTTAAATAGGATTCATTTATTTAACTATAGTAAATTTATTTCGTTTTATTTAAATTATATTTAAGTTAGGGGGTGTTAGGGTTAGGGTTAGATTTAGGTTTAGGGGTTAATAACCTTATTATAGTAGCGGCGACGTTGCGGGCGGGAGATTAGGGGTTAATAATTGTAGGTAGGTGGCGGCGATGTTAGGGAGGGCAGATTAGGGGTTAATAAAATGTATTATAGTGTTTGCGAGGCGGGAGTGCGGCGGTTTAGGGGTTAATACATTTATTATAGTGGCGGCGATTTGCGGTCGGCAGATTAGGGGTTAATACTTGTAGTTAGATTGTGGCGACGTTGGGGGGGCAGATTAGGGGTTAATAACTATAATGTAGGGGTCGGCGGTGTTAGGGACAGCAGATTAGGGGTTAATAGCTATAATGTAGGCGGCGGCGATATCGGGTCGGCAGATTAGGGGTTAATACTTATAGTTAGATTGCGGCGACGTTGGGGGAGGCAGATTAGGGGTTAATAACTATAATGTAGGGGTCGGCGGTGTTAGGGACAGCAGATTAGGGGTTAATAGTTATAATGTAGGCGGCGGCGATATCGGGTCGGCAGATTAGGGGTTAATACTTGTAGTTAGATTGCAGCGACGTTGGGGGAGGCAGATTAGGGGTTAATAACTATAATGTAGGGGTCGGCGGTGTTAGGGACAGCAGATTAGGGGTTAATAGCTATAATGTAGGCGGCGGCGATATCGGGTCGGCAGATTAGGGGTTAATACTTGTAGTTAGATTGCGGCGACGTTGGGGGGGGCAGATTAGGGGTTAATAACTATAATGTAGGGGTCGGCGGTGTTAGGGACAGCAGATTAGGGGTTAATAGTTATAATGTAGGCGGCGGCGATATCGGGTCGGCAGATTAGGGGTTAATACTTATAGTTAGATTGCGGCGACGTTGGGGGGAGGCAGATTAGGGGTTAATAACTATAATGTAGGGGTCGGCGGTGTTAGGGACAGCAGATTAGGGGTTAATAGCTATAATGTAGGCGGCGGCGATATCGGGTCAGCAGATTAGGGGTTAATACTTGTAGTTAGATTGCGGCGACGTTGGGGGAGGCAGATTAGGGGTTAATAACTATAATGTAGGGGTCGGCGGTGTTAGGGACAGCAGATTAGGGGTTAATAGCTATAATGTAGGTGGCGGCGATATTCGGTCGGCAGATTAGGGGTTAATAAAATAATGCAGGTGTCAGCGATAGCGGAGGCAGCAGATTAGGGGTTAATAAGTGTTAGATTAGGGGTGTTTAGAGACTCGGGGTACATGTTAGGGTGTTAGGTGCAGACTTAGTGTTTCCCCATAGGAAACAATGGGGCTGCGGTGTTAGTTTTTTTTCAGCCGAAACTCCCATTGTTTCCTATGGGGAAATGCCGAATCTTAACGAGCTAATTCGGATTTATTCGGAGATACGGCAGCTATTTCGGATTCATTCGGTAGATTCGGAAGTATTTTAATTCGGAAATCCGAATCGATCCGAATCTCCGAATTTACCGAATTTACCGAATTTCCGAATTAATCCGAAACGAACCGCACATGTCTAGTTTCATTTGTGTGTGTATATGAGTGTGTGCAAGTATGGGTAAATGACTGTGTATATGAGTGTGTGCAAGTATGGGTAAATGACTGTGTATATGAGTGTGTGCAAGTATGGGTAAATGACTGTGTATATGAGTGTGTGCAAGTATGGGTAAATGACTGTGTATATGAGTGTGTGCAGGTATGGGTAAATTACTGTGTATATGAGTGTGTGCAGGTATGGGTAAATGACTGTGTATATGAGTGTGTGCAAGTATGGGTAAATGACTGTGTATATGAGTGTGTGCAAGTATGGGTAAATGACTGTGTATATGAGTGTGTGCAAGTATGGGTAAATGACTGTGCATATGAGTGTGTGCAGGTATGGGTAAATGACTGTGTATATGAGTGTGTGCAGGTATGGGTAAATGACTATGTATATGAGTGTGTGCAGGTATGGGTAAATGACTGTGTATATGAGTGTGTGCAGGTATGGGTAAATGACTGTGTATATGAGTGTGTGCAGGTATGGGTAAATTACTGTGTATATGAGTGTGTGCAGGTATGGGTAAATGACTGTGTATATGAGTGTGTGCAGGTATGGGTAAATGACTGTGTATATGAGTGTGTGCAGGTATGGGTAAATGACTGTGTATATGAGTGTGTGCAGGTATGGGTAAATGACTGTGTATATGAGTGTGTGCAGGTATGGGTAAATGACTGTGTATATGAGTGTGTGCAGGTATGGGTAAATGACTGTGTATATGAGTGTGTGCAGGTATGGGTAAATGACTGTGTATATGAGTGTGTGCAGGTATGGGTAAATGACTGTGTATATGAGTGTGTGCAGGTATGGGTAAATTACTGTGTATATGAGTGTGTGCAGGTATGGGTAAATGACTGTGTATATGAGTGTGTGCAGGTATGGGTAAATGACTGTGTATATGAGTGTGTGCAGGTATGGGTAAATGACTGTGTATATGAGTGTGTGCAAGTATGGGTAAAAGACTGTGTATATGAGTGTGTGCAGGTATGGGTAAATCATTGTATATATGAATGTCTGCATGCATGGTAAATAACTGTATGTGAATATGTACATATATGGGTAAATAAGTGTGTATTTAAGTGTGCGCATGTATGGGTAAATGACAGCAAGCATGGGTAAATGACTGTATGTAAGTGTGTGCATGTATGGGTAATTGACTGTGTATATGAGTGTACATGCGTGGGTAATTGATTATCACCTAGATTACAAGTTTGTTTCAGCGTTAAAACAGCACCGCGGCCATTACAAGTATAGGTGTACAGCAAGCCTTTTAGCATGTAACACAACGTCAGTACCTCACTCGTAAAAATTACGTTTTTTCATGGGATTTCCATTAAAAGTTTTGCAGTGAGGCGAAAAAGCAAGCGTTACACTCTAAAACAACAAAATCTGTAACGCAATCTAAAGTCAGTAGTTATGGGTTTTACGCTACAAAGCTGTAACTTAAAACTTATGACTAAAGTGTTAAAAAGTACACTAACACTCATAAACTGCCTATTAACCCCTAAACCGAGGCCCTCCCGCATCACAAATACTCTATTAAATTTATTAACCCCTAATCTGCTGCCCCGATATCGCTGCCACTTAAAAAAAATATTAACCCCTATTTTGCTGCTCCCTGACATTGTCAGGGACATTAATAAACGTATTAACCCCTAAACCGCTGCCCTCCCGCATCACAAACACAATTTAAATATTATTAACCCCTAATCGACAGTCCGTCTACATCACCCTCACTACACTAAAGTTTTTAAGCCCTAATTCTGCCGCCACTATAATAAACCTATTAACCCCTAAACCGCAAGCCCCCCACAACGAAATATACTAAACTAAACTATTAATTCCTATACCTAACGCCCCCTAACTTTATATTAAAATTACAATTTACCTATCTTAAATTTAATTAAAACTTACCTGTCAAATTAAAAAAACTAACACCTAGATTTAGAGTTTGGCGTTAGCCGTCAAAAGCAGCGTTAAGGGGTCCTAACACTGTTTTTTAACGCCCACTGGTATTTAGAGTCAGGCAGGAAAGGGTCTACCGCTCACTTCCTTTCCGCGACTCGAGGCTACCGCAGATCCCCTGATCGGAACAGCCAATAGAATGCGAGGTCAAATCGATTGGCTGATTGGATCAGCCAATCGGATTGAACTTCAATCTGATTGGCTGATTGAATCAGCCAATCAGATTTTTCTTACCTTAATTCCAATTGTCTGATAGAATCCTATCAGCTAATCGGAATTCGAGGGACGCCATCTTGGGTGACGTCCCTTAAAGGAACCGTCTTTCGTCATTAGTCCGTCGGTTGAAGAGGATGGCTCCGCGTCGGCTGTATGGAATATGGCTCCGCTCCGCTCCAGATGGATGAAGATAGAAGACCCCGCTTGTATGAAGACTTCTACCGGATGGAGGACCTCTTCTTGCCCCGCTTTGATGAAGACTTCTATAGGATGGAGGACCTCTTCTTGCTCTGCTTGGATGAAGAATTCGGCTCGGCTGGGTGAAGACGACTCAAGGTAGGTAGATCTTCAGGGGGTTAGTGTTAGGTTTATTTAAGGGGGGTTTGGGTGGGTTAGAGTAGGGGTATGTGGGTGGTGGGTTGTAATGTTGGGGGGGTATTGTATTTTTATTTACAGGTAAAAGAGCTGATTACTTTGGGGCAATGCCACGCAAAAAGCCCTTTTAAGGGCTGGTAAAAGAGCTGATTACTTTGTAATTTAGAATAGGGTAGCACATTTTATTATTTTGGGGGGCTTTTTTATTTTATTAGGGGGCTTAGATTAGGTGTAATTAGTTTAAACTTCTTGTAAAAAAAAAATATTTTCTGTAATTTAGTGTTTGTTTTTTTTGTATTATAGATTAGTTTATTTAATTGTATTTTAGTTTAGCTAATTGTAGGTAATTTATTTAATTAATTTATTGATAGTGTAAAGTTAGGTGTATTTGTAACTTAGGTTAGGATTTATTTTACAGGTAATTTTGTAATTATTTTAACTAGGTAGCTATTAAATAGTTTAACTATTTAATAGCTATTGTACCTAGTTAAAATAAACACAAAGTTGCCTGTAAAATAAATATAAATCCTAAAATAGCTACAATGTAACTATTAGTTATATTGTAGCTATATTAGGGTTTATTTTATAGGTAAGTACAGGTGGCCCTCGTTTTACAACGGTTCAATTTACACCGTTTCAGAATAACAACCTTTTTTTTCCAGTCATGTGAGAGCATTGAGAAGCAGTGCATTGATTAAAATAGCCAGTAGGTGGAGCTGTCTGCTTGTGTTGCAGCAAAGCCAAGCAAGCTGAAATTAATCAGTTTAACCAGACCTGAGCTATCGAGCAGATTTCAAAGGAACAAGATCTTCCTGTCTATAAATAAGTCCAGATTGGAATGCAGAGAAAGAACTGTTTGCAGAAAAATGCAAGTGAAGTCTGTGTTGTGTGATTATTTTATTAGGTGTATAATGCTGTTTAGCAAATGTTTTTGTTCATTTAACTTAGTTTAATTATATATTCTGTGTTGTGTGGTTATTTTATTAGGTTTATAATGCTGTTTAGCATTTAAAATCTTCATTTCAAAGCTTTAAAAATAATGTATTAGGTGTTACTTATGACAATTTTGAGAGAGACCTGGAACCTATCTCCCTCACTTCCCATTGACTTACATTATAAACTGGGTTTCAATTTACAACGGTTTCAATTTACAACCATTCCTTCTGGAACCTAACCCCGGCGTAAACTGAGGGCTACCTGTATTTAGTTTTAAATAGGAATAATTTATTTAATTATAGTAAATTTATTTAGATTAATTTAAATTATATTTAAGTTAGGGGGTGTTAGGGTTAGGGTTAGACTTAGGTTTAGGGGTTAATAACTTTATTATAGTAGCAGCGACGTTGGGGGCAGCAGATTAGGGGTTAATAATTGTAGGTAGGTGGTGGAGATGTTAGGGAGGGCAGATTAGGGGTTAATAAAATGTATTATAGTGTTTGCAAGGCGGGAGTGCGGCAGTTTAGGGGTTAATAATATTTATTATAGTGGCGGCGAGGTCCGGTCGGCAGATTAGGGGTTAATAAGTGTAGGTAGGTGGCGGCGACGTTGGGGGGGGCAGATTAGGGGGTAATAAATATAATATAGGTGTTGGCGATGTTAGGGGCAGTAGATTAGGGGTTCATAGCTATAATGTGGGTTGCGGCGGTGTCCGGAGCGGCAGATTAGGGGTTAATAATATAATGTAGGTGTCAGCGATAGTGGGGGCAGCAGATTAGGGGTTAATAAGTGTAAGGTTAAGGGTGTTTAGACTCGGGGATCATGTTAGGGTGTTAGGTGTAGACTTAGAGAGTGTTTCAACATAGGAAACAATGGGGCTGCGTAAGGAGCTGAACGCTGCTTTTTTGCAGGAGTTAGGTATTTTTTCAGCCAGCTCAGCCCCATTGTATCCTATGGGGATATCGTGCACAAGCACGTTTTTCCAGCTTACTGCTACCGTAGGCAACGCTGGTATTGAGGGTTGAAGTGGAGCTAAATTATGCTCAACGCTCCATTTTCTGAGGCTAACGCAGCCATTCAGACAACTCTAAATACCAGCGTTGTCTTAAGGGTGCGCTGGAAAAAAAAGGAGCGTTAGCACCGCGGGTCTTTACCGACAAAACTCTAAATCTAGGCGAAAGTTTAAACTAACAATTAAACTAATATAATTATTAAACTAAAATTAAACTAACTACCAATTAAATTAAACTAAAATACACATTTAAAAAATCCTAACAATACTCTAAAAATTACAAACTATCTAATTACAAAAATAACAAACACTAAATTACGGAAAATAACAAACGAAATTATCAAAAAAAATAAAATACACCTAATCTAATACCCCTATCAAAATAAAAAAGCCCATCCAAAATAAAAAAAACCTAGCCTACAATAAATAACCAATAGCCCTTAAAAGGGCTTTTTGTGGGGCATTGCCCCAAAGATATCAGGTCTTTTACCTGTAACAAAAAAATACAAAGACCCCCCAACAGTAAAACCAACCCCCCAAAATAAAAAACCTAACTCTAAAAAAAAACTAAGCTACTCATTGCCCTGAAAAGGATTTGGATGGGCATTGCCCTTAAGGCCCCTGGTAGTTTGGGGGGTGGGGGTTTGTATAGTGTTAGGGGGGGTTTGTATTTTTTTTGGAGTAAAAGAGCTGTTTATATCAGGGTAATGCCCTACAAAAGGCCTTTTAAGGGCCCCCAAAAGGCCCTTTTAAGGGCCCTTGGTAGTTTATTCTAGAGTAGGTTTTTTTTATTTTGAGGTGTTTTTTTAAGGGTATTAGAATAGGATTAATCTTTATTTTTTGAATAATTTCTTCTTTTTTTTTTTTTAATGATAGGTTTTTTTATTTTTTGTAATGGTAGGTTTTTTTCAGCTAGATTGCGAGTTTTGCGTTATGACTCAAAAAGCATTGTTATGGCCCATAACGATGGTTTTTCCCTACTGCTGCTATTACAAGTCTTGTCAGAATAGCTGTACCGCACACTTTTTTGGCTGTCACGCAACGTCAGTACAGCACTTTAAGAAAAGTCCTTTTTGAATGGGACTTTCATAGCGCCGGTATTACGAGTTTTTTGCTGTGAGGCCAAAAAGTGAGCGGTACAGCCTAAAATGACAAGATCCTTAACGCTATCTAAAGTCAGTAGTTATGAGTTTTACGTTACAAAGCTGTACCATAAAACTCATAACTAAACTGTCACAAAGTACACTAACACCCATAAACTACCTATTAACCCCTAAACCGAGGCCCTCAAGCATCGCAAACACTAAAATAAATAAAATTATTAACCCCTAATCGCCGCCACTTAAAAAAATTATTAACCCCTATTCCGCCGCTCCCCAACAACGTCGCCACTATAATAAACCTATTAACCTCTAAAACGCCTCCCTCCCACATCGCAAACACTATTTAAATATTATTAACCCCAATCTGCTGTCCACCCACACAACTGCTATAATAAAACTATTAACCCCTAAACCTAACCCTAACGTAACCCTAACACCCCCTAACTTAAATATAATTAAAATAAATCTAAATAAAACGTACTATTATAATTCCTATTTAAAACTAAATATTTACCTATATAATAAAACCTAAGCTAGCTACAAAATAACTAATAGTTACATTGCAGCTTTCTTAGGTTTTATTTTTATTTCACAGCTATGTTTGTATTTATTTTAACTAGGTAGATTAGTTAATAAATAGTTATTAACTATTTACTAGCTACCTAGTTAAAATAAATGCAAACTTAGCTGTAAAATAAAACCTAAAATAAAAAGTTATGAAGCAGCGGTCACAAAGACAGCTCTGAGCAGGCGGACAGACATCGCCGGAAATCAACCCGATCGAGTACGATCGGGTTGATTGACACCCCTCTGCTGGTGGTCCATTTGCGAGTCTGCAGGGGGCGACGTTGCATGCAATACTGAATACAGCGAGCGTATTGCTCGCCGTATTCAGCGAGGTCTGGTGGACCTGATCCTCACTGTCGGATCAGGTCCGCCAGACTATGATAGAGGCCTTTAAGCACTGTACAAGATATATCATTTAGGTTAAATACATGTTCTCTCTGTATAAAATCATACCTAACTAATATAAGAACAATATGAATAAATAAAATGTTAAAGAAAAAAATATTACATTTATACAGGAACAACCTTAATTCACATATCAACAGTGTCGAAGTTATCAATAGATAACATGGAATATAGACAGCAGCAAGTAGATTACTTAAAATCCAATAGTCTTCTTTTCATCTTTTTGGGTGGTGCATCAGGAGTTTTTGGATCATCAGACGCCATTCTTACAGCCATATCCTGAGCCTCTGCAGCAGTTACAATTATCACTACATCATGACCATTGTATCTGAATAGACGTTTAGTAGGGAATGCCTATCTCTATCTCCTGTCTCTTTGTTGCAGGACAGTAGTAAGGGGAGTAAACTCCTTTCTCTTATTCAAAGTCTTAGGAGACAGATCTTGAAAAACTTTGATATGCGCAATTTCCTCAGGTATCTATTGTCTTCTAAAGGCCAATAAAAAAATTCTCCTTTGCCTATCAACCCTATCAATTGTCAGCTCAAATCTGTTATATTATGCATAACAGCGCATATAATAGCCTTCACATTGTCCCCGCTCTGCAGGCGGTATGGTGTCAGGGATACCCCTGAAACAGAAACTATTCCTCCTACTCCTATCTTCTAAATCAGTCAATTTAGTCATTGTAAAATATAATTTAGCTTCTATAGAACTTACTTGCACCTTTAAACTAGCAGAGGCTTGTAAGGCCTGTTTGTTTGTGGAGCTTTTTGCCCTCTGTGGACTTTCCTGGTTATGAATCCATCCATTCGGGCTGTCTCGCTAAACAGTGTTTTCCCGGATTTTTTTTGTAGCCATCTTTGACTAAAGATGATTACACTTTAAATCCGTTGATGATTTTTCAAAAATATAAAAATTTAGCCTTTATTTTTGGAAAATAGTCTTTAACTCTCCTGGAGCTCTTCTATGCAGCGGCCATCTTTGTTGACGTCCAAGCCACTCTTTTTTCGATAAGTGGATTTTCAATTTTTGGTTTCTACAGTATAGACTGTACAAAATGTTGTGTTATGTTTTAAGATGTAATTTTCTGAACGGACCTCAATAAAAAAAAAACATACACAAATGCTTAAATAAAAATGCTTTATTTAAAAAAAAATGTGTAATCATGTCTCAAAGTATCTATAGCCTAGTTGAGAAAATATAATTACAATATATTTCTTGATAAAATGTTGTCTGCTGTTTTTTCACTCCTCTACAATACACAGTCCCTGTTTGTTCTGGACTGGTTGTGGGCACAAGCATTTGTGTGCCAGTGTGATTGTAATTCACAGGAGTGCACAGACATTGTAGAAAATGTTATCAAGGTATTCACTGCAATTATTATATTTAATTCAGTAAAAAGGATTTAGTAGCAATATCCTGATCTCTGGTTTCCACCTTTAGTGCTGTGTAACACACGTTACTTAGCTGATTGTCCACTAAGTGGCGCTGCATCCTTTAGCCTGCGGTATATTTTACATTTTGTTATTAGTTTGAGCTGGTAACCAGTAGAGGGTGCAGTTCTCATGTGAGAAGACGACCAACATGCGCAGCAACTCTTCAGCAATGTGGCTGAGATCCATTAGTGTTCAAACTGAAACCTTTAGATACAATAAACCTCAGCTTTAGAGTTTGTACAAATAACAGCTCTGGGCTCAGATACAACTGTCAGGAGGATTTACAACATAAAGCAGAGAGTGTCTGTTGTGATCTACTCTGTAAGCAACAAGAGGTTTATATCATATGTGATGCGGTAAAGCCATGACATCTGTCAGAGTGTAACTAGTAGAACGGCAGGTGGCAACATCAGAACCTCACTTGCCAAACCTAATGAGAGAATCTGATTACTGCTTGATGCTGATACTTTAGCCCTTCCAACCCCTCACACAATATTTACCTCTTAGTCTTACCCAATATTTTACCCAAAATAATTCTCTCATTACTTAGATAGAGCATGTAATTATAAACAACTTTCCAATTTACTTCTATTACCAAAGTTGCTTTATTCTCCTTTCTTGGTATCCTTTGTTGAAGGAGCAGCAATGCACTACTGGGAGCTAGCTGAACACATCTGAGGAACCAATGACAAGATGCATTTACATTTAAAGGGACACTTAAATGTATTTTTTCCAAAATATATAAAGCTTAACTGCTGACATATAGCATGGATTCAGAAGAAAACAAATGTATTAAAGGGACAGTCTAGTCAAACTTTTCATGATTCAGATAGGTCATGCAATTTTAAGCAACTTTCCCCTTTAACGTTTATCATCAAATTTGCTTTGCTCTCTTGGTATTCTTTGTGGAAAGCTAAACCTAGATAGGCTCATATGCTAATTTCTAAGCCCTTGAAGGCCGCCTCTTCTCTCATTGCATTTTGACAGATTTTGACAGTTAGACACTGCTAGTTCATGTGGGTCATATAGATAACATTGTGTTCGCTCCCGTTGAGTTATTTAAGAGTCAGCACTGATTGGCTAAAATGCAAGTCTGTCAAAAGGAGTGAGATAAGCGGCAGTCTGCAGAGGCTTATTAATATAACCGTGTTGGTTTTGCAAAACTGGGGAGTGGGTAATAAATAGATTATCTATCTTTTTAAACAATAACAATTCTGGAGTAGACTGTCCCTTTAAGCACTACAGTGTCAGCCAATTAAACCAAGCACTAGTGGCTACAGATTTCTTCTGAGTGCCACCTTGGGCAGTTGTGCCACGTCTCTTTGCCTCACTCCCTTACAATGTCTCACCCTTGCCACCTAACTAGTCCCACCTCCCAATGCTTCCATATTAGCAGAGCAGAACTGAATGGAGATCATGGCTGTCCTAGTTAAGGGTTTGTTAAAGCTGTTTTTTTTATAAGCCAACACTATCAATGCTGAGCCCAACGGTCCTTCATTTTGTTTATAAGGTTTCTGTCCTGTTGCCTTTACTAACAATGGCCTTTCCCCCCCTATTTTAAATAGCTGTTTTTCCTGTTGAAACCCCCAACTATACTAAAATGTCAATAGTGCAGCATTCTCTATAGAAAAGCTATGTAAACAAGAGACAGTGGGGGTGGGATATACTCCAGCCCCTTTTAAAGGGTGTTCCTGCACCAGCTTTAAATACAATTATCTCTTATCTGCTGCTTGCCTGAGTATACTGTCCCTTTAACCATTCTCTGGATACTGCTTCTGCTACAACTACCTGTACTGCCTTGACGAGGATTACTAGACTAAGCTTCCGAACAATGTAATAGCTTATGTACAGGGGCCTATCCATCCTATTGGGATAGTGTCACGACATGCCTCAGCCTCTGAAATTCTGAATCCTGTCTGGACTGCTTAACCTGACAGGAAGGATTAACTCTTCTCTTCCCTACACTGTCACTGCTCCCTTTTGTTCAGCTGCCCTGGGTACCCAGTGCCAAGTTACCTGAGGCAGCTGGATACCATTGTCAGGTTGAATCTCTATAATCTGCTGTGCCCAGATGCATATAGGTTTTGAGCTGCCCTAGCCACTCAGAATCCTGCTGCCCCCTACCTGCCCGCCTCCCCCTCGGATTTAGGTCATTTTTGGCCATATCATTTTTTTTGGTCAGGGAGTAATGTTTTTTCACTGCATTTTCAAATTAAAAATTTCACAGCCATGGTTAGTAGGCACGTTGTTAGTGCTAAGTGACAATACAGTCTTAGTTGTCCCACATTAATCCTTTATGACCGTCCTACTCTCTTTTTACTATGGCTAGAAAAATAGGCTCTTAGTTCCTATTAAAGAGACCATGTTCTCTACTGAATGAGTGTTCACGGGCACTGTTGCAAATTTAAAAAGTACCTTTATAAACCTCCCATACATAATGTTGTCACTCTGTAAAGCATTGATGGTCTAGGAGGAGGAAGGTTGCAATTTAGATTTGTGGGGTCACATTTTGGTATTTTGGCCTGGGAGCTAGGTTCTCTAGAAACTTACCTGGCCATATGTATATAAAAATATAGTAGGGGTATCATATGAATTCCAAAAGTATGCTAAGGGTGTTGTGGAATATATAAATACATGACTGAGAGGCAGAGCTATTGCTCAATACCTATTAGGAGAATGCACAGCCTAACATACACGTGCATTTAAGGCATTATATATTAATAAAATTATCAAAAAGTATTGGTTCAGTCTTCTGCTGAAATATTTAACAAATAATTTTAAAAAATTCTTACAGGAGGAGAGGCAGTGAGAAAAATCCAGACAATCGTAAAACTTGTGGTATGATTGTGAGCTCTGTGATAGAGAAAAGTTTCATAACGTAAAACAGGAGCTGGTGTTTAAAGTCTTTATAAGACAAGTTATATTAATTTACTTAATAATTATTTTTACATTATAGAGTTATTATTTTATTCATTTGATTGTCCTAAAAATAGACCTATAAAAGCCAAATGTTTTTTATCTTCTCCAACAACAGACAAGGCAGTTTATATTACCATAAAGACCATGAAGGAAAATAGGTTTATAGTACATACAATATGTTTATACAGTCACAAGGGGCATACTACTTACTCAGTCATTTAACCGTTACCTCTGCAAAATTTCTATGTATAAATTATATTAGAAATGTCACTGGATGATATATGTATACACTATCAGCCCGCCTGGCCAGCCAGCATCTACAGTCAGCAGTAGCACCTGAGTCTCTGACGAGTCACTCATGACTCTGTGGCAGCCTGAGTTGGTTTCCTTACCTGAGTTTGTTGCTCCAGACAGACAGTCCTCTCTCTCACAGTCACTGTCTCCGCTGCTCCACTGGATCAGAATGATTCAGTCTGCTCTGTCTCCTCTCCTCCCAACAAAGAGGCCCATTTATCAAGCTCTGAATACCCTGTCCGCCTGCTCTGATGAGGCGGACAGAGATCGCCACAATTCAACCCAATCGAGTATGATCGGGTTGATTGACACCCCCCTGCTAGCTGCAGGGGGCAGTGTTGCACCAGCATCTCACAAGAGCTGCTGGTGCAATGCTGAATATGGAGAGCGTATTGCTCTCCGCATTCAGTGAGGTCTGTCGGACCTGATCCGCACTGTGGGATCAGGTCCAACAGACCTTTGATAAATAGGCCTCTCAGTCTCACCTCCGTTGCCGCCTGGCTTACTTCCTCAAACCATGATGTGCGGTAAGCCGCCCGTTCAAAGTTATTTTACTTTTTTTATTTTTTTTAAATGCACTGAAGCAGCGTTATCAAGTGCAGTGTGGACAAGTGCTGCCCCCCAAAATCTGTCGCCCTAGCCCCCGGCCTTGTTGGCCTATCCATTAATATGACCCTGGCTGTGGTCAAATACAGGGCATAATGGAGGTGCATGTAGCCTTGTTCACTAGTATAATGTGGATGTATATCTCTAGCATACGGAGGGTGCAAGAGGACATGTCTGTAGGCTGATGAGTACTGAATTTATTCTTTCTGTTCTCACCTTTTGACCAAATGATGTAACAGTTTTCTGTATTTAGCTATTTTAATGTTTGTTTGCTCCATCCATACCAGATGAGTTATTTTGTTCACTGCTGAACTTTACTGAATGCTGGCTAATATATTCATAATTTAAGCCTTTTTAGTGTGTAATATGACGGCAATCATTTCCTATTTGTATTAAATAGATTTCAGTAGGTGAGATCTGCTTTATGGGATTTCTCTGGCTCATTGTTTTTTTTCTTTGCTTTTCTAAAAATACACTTGTGCGTAAAATGTAACAAATGGGGGGGGGGCAGAAGATGCTGGTGCTCAGACTTGTGAACATCATATTGGCTAATTTATACAATGAACCTGGATCGTATAGATTGTTACCATAGGAAAAGGCCAAATTTTTTGCAAACCTACTTCTACAAATAGTCTTCTGCGAGCAGAAAGTTTCTACCTAAGTGCCCTAATAAAGGGAATTCCTAAATCCCAGTTTATCAGAGCTAGGAGAAATTGTACCACTTTAAAAGTGAATTTGCTAAGCTTACAAGAAGATTTCTAGACAGGGGCTATAATAAAAAACTATTAGCTATAGTTTTCAGAGTGTCAAACATTAGTCTGAACAAGACTGTCTTTTCAGCATATCTTCTAAAACTAAAAAACAGAGCACAGTGAGATACATCACCCAATATAATGAATCTTGGGAGGACTTGAGAAAGATAATGCACGACATTGGTACTTATTGCTAATGGATTAAAAAATAAGACCTGACACCACAACCACAGCTTACAGCACATAGAGCACCCAACCTACGAGATAGATTGGTACACAGTCACTTTACAAAACTTCCTGATCCCAAAAACTGGCTACACAAATCCAATGTTGAACCGGGGTGTTATCCCTGTAAATTGTGCAAGGCCTGTAATCATATAGAGAGAACAAAATATTTTGCATCAAGAAATGGGAAAGTATATAAGATTAACCACATAATCCCTTGTAGAACTGATGGTGTAGTTTATCTAGCGAAATGTAGCTGCCCACTTTTCTATGTAGGTAAAACCATACGCCCCCTACGTGGCAGAGTCTTTGAACACCTTAGAGATATTGATAAAGAAGATAAAGACTCTAGTGTAGCGAGACACTTTAAACAGACACATCACTCAAAAATAAATTATTTTAAGGTTATTGACATTGATAAGTTTAATCTGGGTATAAGGGGAGGTGACCTTGACAGGACCTTACTCCAACATGAAAGTAGGTGGATGTTTAATTTAGACACCTTGACGCTGTTTGGATTAAATGAAGAATTTAATCTAGGCCATTTCCTGTAAAACCTATATATATATATATATATATATATATATATCAAGCCAGTATACTATTCTAATATCTTGATTGACAACTAACTATAACAGTAAAAAATATTGTGTTGTTATATGTGTTAATTTATTGCCAAAATGTGACATTAAAGGGACAGTCAAGTCCAAAAAAACTTTCATGTTTCAAATAGGGCATGTAATTTTATCAACTTTTCAATTTACTTTTCACCAACTTTGCTTTGTTCTTTTGGTATTCTTAGTTGAAAGCTAAACCTAGGAAGGCTCATATGATAATTTCTAAGCCCTTGAAGGCCGCCTCTTATCACATGCTTTTTTATTTGCTTTTTACAACAGGGGAGAGCTACTTCATGTAAACCATATAGATAACATTGTGATCACGCCCGTGGTTTGTGGCAGACACTGCACTAATTGGTTAAAATAAAAGTCAATAGATAATAAATAAAATGTCATGTGATCAGGGGGGCTGTCAGAAGATGCTTAGATACAAGTTAATCACAGAGGTAAAAAGTATATTAATATAAATGTGTTAGTTATGCAAAACTGGGGAATGGGTAATAAAGGGATTATCTATCTTTTTAAACAACAAACATTCTGGAGTTGACTGTCCCTTTAACTTTTTAGCAAAAAAGGTTGCGAATGAAACAAAGAATTAATGAAATGCGTAAGTAAAGAATTAAATCTAGGCTATTTTTTGCAAAACCTAAATATATCAAGCCAGTATGCTATTCCAATATTTTGATTGGAAACTGACTATAACAGTAAAAATCCACTATTGTAACGTGTTAATCTACTGTCAAAATATGACATAGTTTTCTTGAAAAATTTAACTCTTTAGCAAAAAAGTTTGCGAATTAAACAAAGAATTAATGTAATGCAATAGTTCTATTCCATAGTTTATAATATCGCGATCTAATCACGAGACGTAGAGGCCAATTTACTAAAGTGCGGACGGACATGATACGATGTATCGTATCATGTCCGTCGCACATCGATAAATGTCAACAGCATACGCTGTCGGCATTTATCATTGCACAAGCAGTTCTGGTGAACTGCTTGTGCAATGCTGCCCCCTGCCGCTCGCAGCGGGTGTCAATAAGCCCGATCGTATAGCGGGTGGATTGAAGACCGCAGCCTCAGAGGCAGCGGACAAGTTAAGAAACAGCGGTCTTTAGACCGCTGCTTCATAACTACTGTTTCAGGCGAGCCTGAAGGCTCCATTTGGAGCTTGATAATTCGGCCCCCAAATCTCTATCTTGCTGTGCCAGCTAAATGTGTATAAAAATATGTAAATGTTCTGTACATAATTATAAGAAATTACTGATATTATCTATGATTACTCTTGGGCTAACTAAGTGCTCAGATTTGACTAGGAACCAATATTCACTGGCAACATTTCCGGAGGACATAAAACTGGTATCCCTTTATAAGGAGGAGGACTCTCTATGAAGACACACACATGCCCGGAAAAAGCTTTTAACTAAGTGAAATGTATGTAGGCAAGTTTTTCCTACACCAAGTACCAACTATATTCAACTGATAGCTGATTGCTTTCAGCTTGCAGCTTTTAGCAGGTAATACATTTAGCCTGGTCAGGGAGAGGTTCACGGTTTATGAGTGCTCTTTTGTTATTCTAGCTCATGACCTCCTACTCTCCTCCTCTCGTTTTACTTCCTCACATTCCCGCTTACAGGACTTCTCCAGACTGGCTCCCATCTTGTGGAACTCTCTGCCTCGCTCCACAAGACTCTCCCCTAGTTTTGAAAACTTCAAGCGCTCTCTAAAGACTCTACTGTTCAGGGATGCATACAACGTACACTAACCTTTCTTTATGCCAGTTACTCTCCTCCATTGCTATCCCCTGAACCCCCTTAGCATGTATGCCTAAGAGTCCAGCTGTTTTTACATCACCTTCTTAAGAGCTGACTACAACAGTGCGACTCTTGGCAGGGACCTCTACCTATTTGACCCCTATAATTGTTTTGTTGTACTCTTTGTTTATAGCGCTGTGGAATCTGTTGGTGCTCTACAAATAACCGATAATAATAATAATAGGGGGAATTCTCTTTTGGCTGTTTTCACTGAGCTATACCCTATGCCCATTGTGGGAGAAGGCATCAGTTACCTACCTGAAATCTCTGCGGCTAGGATTGGCTGACTCACATAAGTTACCGACCGTGTATGAGATTAAGCACACTCCCCTAGGGCTTACCCGTCAGTTTGC
The DNA here is from genome assembly GCF_027579735.1 of Bombina bombina. NCBI lineage: Eukaryota > Metazoa > Chordata > Amphibia > Anura > Bombinatoridae > Bombina > Bombina bombina. Next base: position 1,163,767,421 of record NC_069502.1, read on the forward strand.
AGTGACCTGCTGTTTACGGAACCGGAGGAATGTGAGCCGTACCAAGGGAGGACCTACAAGCAAGATTCACGAGGAGGACAGAGTACCTACAAGCAAGACTCTCGAGGAGGACATAGGACTGTTGCCTTTTTTTACTAAGGGCGCCTTTGCTCCAGTGAGCTAAATTCCTGAGCTAAGTATTTATGTCTGTGATATCTTAAGTTGATGGGTAATTTCCCAGTGCTTTATCCCTATTGCACCATTATCAGGCACTGCTACTAAGTACTTTGGTGTATCTGTATTTTTATGTACAATAGAATAATTAAATTGTATTGTAAATTATCTGTTAATGCTGATATTGTTCACCACTTAAAGGTTATTATATGCTTTTGGTTATTAAATTTGGATTTATCTCACAGTACTTTTGTGAGATCTCTTTCTTTCTTTAATGTTTTTTGAATACCTTATGTTTAGATCTCAGCACCGGTACTGATTGTTTACCTGTTGTCCTAACCACTATATTATCCTGAGCGAGTACATCTTATACACAGATGACTTATTTTGTTCACTGCTGAACTTTACTGAATGCTGGCTAATATATTCATAATTTAGGCCTTTTTAGCGCGTAATGTAACGGCAATCATTTCCTATTTGTATTAAATAAAGACTTCAGTAGGTGAGATCTGCTTTATGGGATTTCTCTGGCTCATTGTTTTCTTTCTTTGCTTTTCTAAAAATACACTTGTGCATAAAATGTAACAAATGGGGGGGGGGAGTGACAGAAGATGCTGGGGGTCTGACTGATGAACATATACACTAAACCTGGATAGTATAGAATGTGACCATAGGAAAAGGCCAGCTTTCAGGCTAAAACACGTTTGCTACGTTTTTAACCTTTTGTGGTCTGTTTATTGTGCACTCCCCTAGCTGATGCTGAGGTCCGAGGGGTGTCTATTGCAACAGACCAAGGACATTTATGCTATGGTCCAAGACCTTTGAAGGTTATTATAGATTATATATCCTAGTTAATATTAACCCCAGGAATTCTGTGCAAGGGTTTTTAATTTAATGGTTAATTAAAAGTGATGTTTTATAAAATGGATTATTGAAGGGTGCACTAAAGCTTTTTTTTCTTTTAGTTTCAATAGTTTGGGAGTTTTGGACCACAAAACTGGAGCTGATATTAAAAAAGTGAACTAATATTTTATACCTGCTCTATTTATCACCCAAAGGTATTTTAGTTAAATGCAATATTTTTGTGTTACTAAGTAATAGACATGTGCATTTTTGTTTCAGACTAAATTTTCATTACAAATATTCTAGGAAATTCGTTTCTCCAAAGATTTGTTCCCTGCACTATTTGGTTTTCGTTTTGTTTGAAATGAAAAGAAAATCGCTTTTTCGTTAAACATTTACATTCCTTTTAGTTAAAACAAATTTGTTTCAAAGCTACAAGTAAAAAGTTCAACTGTAGCTACATATTTACCTTAATGTGCTCTGGAGAGAGCGCTAACCTGATCGTCTTCTTGCTAGAGTCCAGAAGGCTCAGCAGTTCGGCCCCCAGGAGCTGCACTAAAGTTAGTTCAGGTCCTGGGTGCAGAGCACACTATGGGCTAGATTTATGAAAGCCCTACGGCAGCAAGTTCTCACAAGAACTTGCTCGCCGTGATTTATCAAGCAGCGGTCACCAGACCGCTGCTTCCCTACACTCTTCGCCACCTCTAAACTGGCAAAATTCAATCTCCTCGGTCGAGTCCGACCGAGGAGATTGACAGCTCCTGCCCGCGCGTGATTGGCTGTGCGCGGGCAGGGGGCGGGATTGCACGCGAGCGCAAAATTGCGCTCGTGTGCAATGTTAATTACCTGCGGGTAATTTCGCCCCGCCACAGGCAAGCTGAGGCATACAGGGGCTCGTATACGCGCCCCTGTATGCCTCAGTGTTTATAAATCTAGCCCTAAGCCTCCTATTTTGTGGCCAGAGACCTGGCAAGAAGAGGATCAGGTTAGTGCGCTCTACAGAGTGCGTTAAAGTAACTATAAAGTATAAAGCCTTAAAAATCAATCTGAAGGAAACAAATAAATACTGATGAATTTCGTCAGTACAATGAATGCACCTCCCTACTAAATTATATCAGATGTTCCTCTGTAATGGTCATGACCACCCATTAAGGACTGTCTGACACTTGTAACAATATAAGCCCTCTGATAACTATATTATATAAATTGCAGTATTAGCCCTATGGTAGGGGATCCTAAGAAGACCCACTGCTACAGTAACCTTAAGCACATACCCCCACCATATTAACCCTATTCACACCAGACCCCTGGCCAACAATTCCTTACGAGACCCCCTAACCATAATAACTGAAACCTCCCTGCTGCATACACCCCGAATATCTTACAATTAACAGCTTAACCCTCTCATACCCCACTACAATAAATCTTTATCCCCAGTGCATTGTCCATAACTGCACATGGTTGCAACTAACCAATATTCCCATAGGCAACACCTAACGAAACCCTACCGATGTAACCTCATTCTATGCTGCTCCTGCCCAATCAGATACAATTTGTACCACCTGATGCAAGCTGATCCCCCAAAGACTTCCCAGATTCCCACTGTATGACCCTATAATGCAAAACACCCCAGCACCCAGCTTCATTCTCTTATTGTCTTGATATCCTTTATTGGAAGAACAGCAGTGCACTACTGAGAGCTAGCTGAACACATCAGGTGAGCCACTAATAAGAGTCATACATCCCAGTAGTGCATTGCTGCTCCTGAGCCTATCTAGGTATGCTTTTCAACAAAGGATTGCAAGAAAATTAAGCTAATTAGATAAATGGAGTAAACGAGAAAGCTGTTTAAAATGCAATGCTCTATCTAAATCATGAAAGAAAAATGTTAGGTTTCACGTCCCTTTAACTCCCTTATTCATTCACTCATAATAAATTATTAACCCTTAAATAATTATTAACCTAAATGACTTCCCTATTGAAAGAACAATTCATTGTATTCAAATAATAACCCATAATAATGTAATGAACCCAGAAAGTTATTATCTCCACTTAAAGGGACACTCAAGTCAAAATTAAACTCTCATGATTCAGATAGAGAATGCAATTTTAAACAACTTTCCAATTTACTTCCATTAACAAAATGTGCACAGTCTTTTTTATATTTGAACTTTTTGAGTCACCAGCTCCTAATGAGCATGTGCAAGAATTCACAGAATAAACATATATACATTTGTAATTAGCTGATGGCTGTCACATGGTACGTGTATGCATTTGTGATTGGCTGATGGCTGTCACATGGTACGTGTATGCAATTGTGATTGTCTGATGGCTGTCACATGGTACAGGGGGCGTGGAAATAGACATAACTTTTAAAATTGTCAGAAAAAAAATCTACTACTCATTTGAAGTTCAGACTAAGTGCTATTGAATTGTCTTGTTATAATGTATTTGTTGATTATGCAAATCTACTGTGTAGATAATATAATTAACCCACCAATTAATGAAAATATTCCACTGTACTCCCCCTCACCATAAATACCCTCAAAGTACAAACTCCTCAGTAATTGAATGACTTCCCTTATTTTCATTGAAGACTTTAATGTATCTGAGCACTAATTCATCCTCTTCTGGCTGCAATAACGCTAATAAAACTGTTACTGATGTAGTTCTTGCTTTCCTTTCTTTCACTTACCATGCGGTTTCTTGCTTTTAAAATATTGTAAGAATGATAAAATGTACAGTGGATATAAAAAGTCTACACACCCCTGTTAAAATGTCAGGTTTCTGTGATGTAAAAAATGAGACAAAGATAAATCATTTCAGAACTTTTTCCACCTTTAACGTGACCTATAAACTGTACAACTCAATTGAAAAACAAACTGAAATCTTTTAGGTAAAGGGAAATAAAAATAAAAAAATAAAATAATATGGTTGCATAAGTGTGAACACTCTTAAACTAATACTTTTTTGAAGCACCTTTTGATTTTATTACAGCACTCAGTCTTTTTGGGTATGAGTTTTTCAGCATGGCACATCTTGACTTGGCAAGATTTGCCCACTCTTCTTTGCAAAAACACTCTAAATCTGTCAGAATGCGAGGGCATCTCCTGTGCACAGCCCTCTTCAGATCACCCCACAGATTTTGAATTGGACTCAGGTCTGGGCTCTGGCTGGGCCATCCCAAAACTTTAATCTTCTTCTGGTGAAGCCATTCCTTTGTTGATTTGGATGTATGCTTTGGGTCGTTGTCATGCTGAAAGATGAAGTTCCTCTTCATGTTCAGCTTTCTAGCAGAAGCCTGAAGGTTTTGTGCCTATATTGTCTGGTATTTGGAACTGTTCATTATTCCCTCTACCTTGACTAAGGCCCCAGTTCCAGCTGAAGAAAAACAGCCCCAAAGCATGATGCTGACACCACCATGCTTCACTGTGGGTATGGTGTTCTTTTGGTGAAATGCAGTGTTGTTTATGTGCCAAACATATCTTTTGGAATTATGGCCAAAAAGTTCAACTTTGGTTTCATCAGACCAGAACACCTTTTGCAACATGCTTTTGGGAAACTTCAGATGTGTTTTTGCAAAATTTAGCCGGGCTTGGATGTTTTTTTTTTGTAAGAAAAGGCTTCCGTCTTGCCACTCTACCCAATAGCCCAGACATATGAAGAATACGGGCGATTGTTGTCACATGTACCACACAGCCAGTGCTTGCCAGATATTCCTGAAGCTCCTTTAATGTTGCTGTAGGCCTCTTGGCAGCCTCCCAGACCAGTTTTCTTCTCGCCTTTTCATCAATGTTGGAGGGACATCCAGTTCTTGGTAATGTCACTGTTGCACCATATTTTCTTCACTTAATTATGACTGTCTTCACTGTGTTCCATGGTATATCTAATGCCTTGGAAATTATTTTGTACCCTTCTCCTGACTGATACCTTTTAACAGTGAGATCCCACTGATGCTTTAGAAGCTCTCTGCGGACCATGGCTTTTGCTGTAGGATGCGACTAACAAAATGTCAGGAAAGACCTACTAGAACAGCTGAACTTTATTTGGGGTTAATCAGAGGCACTTTAAATGATGACAGGAGTGTACTGACTCCTATTTAACATGATTTTGAATGTGATTGCTTAATTCTGAGCACAGCTACATCCCCAGTTATAAAAGGGTGTTCACACTTTTGCAACCATATTATTTAATTTTTTTATTTTTATTTCCCTTTACCTAAAAGATTTCAGTTTGTTTTTCAATTGAATTGTACAGTTTATAGGTCCCATTAAAGGTGGAAAAAGTTCTGAAATGATTTATCTTTGTCTCATTTTTTTACATTACAGAAACCTGACATTTTAACAGGGGTGTGTAGACTTTTTATATCCACTGTATATTCAGCATTACTGAAGTCTACTGCCTGATTACCATCCAGGTCACCAAATTTATAGATTGAGTTAGGGATAAAAACAGCTTATCAGTAAAATGTTTATAGTCAGGTTAACAAGCATCACAAACAGGGAACTTCAGGTGACCCATAACAAAAGTTTATCATTAAAAGTGCACTGTCTTAGTCTTAGTTATGTTATAACGGTGGGAACATCTAGGTCTTGCTAAGCTTGTGCTTGCAGATGACATGTTGCAGGACGTCAAGTAACTTTTCAAACAGCTGTCATCAGCATTTCTGAGAGGGAACATAACTACTCACTGTTAAATGCTACAATGACTTATAAATAGTATAGGCTGTAAACAACGCTTCTCATATTCTCTTCCAACTGCAGATTTCTTGTTTACTGTTATCAATTTAATTTTTATTATTTATATTTTCTATAACTATAACTACAAAACAGCCTAGAGGTGGGATGGTTTAGAGAGGGGATAAAATAAAACCATCTATCTATGATATTGAAATGGTTAATAAATGGGTAAAAAATAAAAGTAAATCTCCAAATCTGGAATTCCAAAATCCTGAGTTTTTTCAAAATCCACACTTTTTCCATTAATAATTTATTTTTATTTTTTTAAATACAATAATTAAAAAATTACCATTTCTTTCATGTAATTGGCAAGAGTCCATGAGCTAGTGAGGTATGGGATATACAATCCTACCAGGAGGGGCAAAGTTTCCCAAACCTTAAAATGCCTATAAATACACCCCTCACCACACCCACAATTCAGTTTTACAAACTTTGCCTCCTATGGAGGTGGTGAAGTAAGTTTGTGCTAAGATTTCTACGTTGATATGCGCTTCTCAGCATTTTGAAGCCCAATTCCTCTCAGAGTACAGCGAATGTCAGAGGGACGTGGAGAGTATCACTTATTGAATGCAGTGATTTTCCTAACGGGGGTCTATTTCATAGGTTCTCTGTTATCCGTCGTAGAGATTTATCTCCTACCTCCCTTTTCAGATCGACGATATACTCTCATATACCATTACCTCTGCTGATAACTGTTTCAGTACTGGTTTGGCTATCTGCTATATGTGGATGGGTGTCTTTCGGTAAGTATGTTATTATTACTTAAGACACCTCAGCTATGGTTTGGCACTTTATGTATTTATATAAAGTTCTAAATATATGTATTGTACTTATATTTGCCATGAGTCAGGTTCATGTATTTCCTTTTGCAGATTGTCAGTTTCATATTTGGGGAAGTTAATATTAAGAAATATTTTTCTTACCTGGGGTTTAGTCTTTTTTTCAATTGACTACTTTGTTTCAAATTGTGGGCTGACTTAGGCTTGTGGGTGCGCCAAATGCTACACTTTATTGCGTCATTCATGGCGCAAACATTTTTTGGCGCGAAAGGCACGTCCGTTTACACAAGTTCGTCATTTCCGGCATCGTAATTGACGCAGAGGTTCACACAGGGTTGCATCGTTGGTGACGCAAGTGTGTCATTTCCGGACATGGTTGGCGCCAAAAAAAATTCAGTTACGTTGTGCGTCATACTTGGCGCTAAACTTTTTTAATTATTTATTTGCCCCATTGCTTTTTGCCTCTTGCCTTTTTCTATGTCAGAGGGCTATGCCATTTGCATTTTTGTCCCATTCCTGAAACTGTCATATAAGGAAATTGACAAATTTTGCTTTATATGTTGTTTTTTATTTTACATTTTGCAAGATGTCTCAAAATCTTATCCTGTCTCAGAAGTATCTGTTGGAACTTTGCTGCCTGATGTCGGTTCTACTAAAGCTAAGTGCATTTTATTTCCGAATGTCATTGTATTGGTTATCATGATAAACTTTTACATGCAGATATTGTGTCCAACATAATAAATTATCCTCTTCTGATGAGGATCTATCTGATTCAGAAGATCTTTCCTCAGATATTGACACTAATAAATCTACTTATTTATTTAAAATGAAGTATTTTCGTTCTTTGTTAAAAAAGTGTTAATTATTTTGGATATCATGGAAACTAGTCCTCTTGATATTAGAACTAGTAAATTCTGTTTTTAAACCTCCTGTGGTTACTCCAGAGGTTTTTTTCTGTTCCTGATGCTATTTCTCTTATAAATTCTAGGGAATGGAATTAGCCGGGTACTTATTTTATTCCTTCTTCAAGGTTTAAAAAAATTGTATCTTTTTACCAGCAATTTCTATAGAGTTTTGGGAAAAGATCCTCAAAGTTGATGGGGCTATTTCTACTCTTGCTGAACGTACCTCTATTCCTATTGAAAACTTGAATCTTATCTAAGGAAAGCTTATTTATATTCAGGTCAATTTTCTTTGGCTGAAGTTGCAGCTGCATCAATTTTTTTGTTGGAGATTTAGCGCAACAAGAATTGGATTCTGATTTATCTAGTATTGTTCGCTTACTGCAACATACTAATCAGTTCTGATGACATTTTTTGATATCATCAAGATTGATGTTAGATCTATGTCTTTAGCTATTTTTAGCTAGATTGCTATTTCTTTCTTCCAAGGTAATAAGAGACCTAAGGGTAAATTTAAAGCTTCTAAATCGTTTTCGTTCTTTTTGTCAAATAAGGAACAAAAACCTAATCCTTCCCTATGGAATCTGTTTCCAATTGGAAACCTTCATTAAATGGAATAAATCTAACCTATTTAAGAAACCAAAAAGCCAGCCACTAAGTCTGCATGAAGGTGTGACTCTCATTTCAGCTCAGCTGGCAGGGGGCAGATTAAGGTTTTTTTCAAGAATGTTTTGGATAAATTCGGTCCAAATCAATGGTTTCAGAGTATTGTCTCTCAGGGGTTTTGAATAGGATTCTGAGTAAATCCTCCTGTGAGAAGATTTTTTTTCTCTCACGCATCCCAGCAAATCCAGTTAAAGTTTAGGCTTTCCTGAAGTGTGTTTCAGGCCTGGAGTTTCCGGGGTAGTCATGCCAGTTCCTTTTCAGGGACAAGGTCTGGGGTTTTATTCAAATCTATTCATTGTCCCAAAGAAGGAAATTTTCATTCAGACCAATTCTGGATCTGGAGATTTTGAATCGTTATGTAAGAGTACCAATTTTCAATTGGTGACTTTAAGGTCTGTTCTGCCTTTTATTCAGCAAGGACATTTTAGGTCCACATTGGATTACAGGATGTATACCTTCATATTCCAGTTCATTCAGATCATTATCAGTTCCTGAGATTCTCTTTTCTAGACAAGCGTTACCAATTTGTTGCTTTTCAATTTGGACTAGCAACCGCTCAAAGAATCCTTTTTAAAGGTTCTTGGTGCCCTGTTTTATGGAAACCAGAGAGCAGGGTATTGCAGTGTTTCCTTATTTGGACGATATCTTGGTACTAGCTCAGTCTTTCTGTTCTGCAGAATCTCACACTAATCAACTAGTGTTGTCTCTTTGGAAACATGGTTGGAGGATCAATTTTCCAAAAAGTTTCTTGATTCCTCAGACAAGGGTCACCTTTTTAGGTTCCCAGATAGATTCAGTGTCCATGACTCTGTCTCTAACAGACAAGAGACGTTTGAAAGTGGTTGCAGCCTGTCGGCACCTTCAGTCTCAGTCATTCCCTACAGTGGTTGTGTGCATGGAAAATTTAGGTCTCATGACTGCAGCATTGGACTCAATTCCCTTTGCTCGTTCTCACATGAGACCTCTCCAGCTTTGTTTGCTGAATCCATGGTGCAGGGATTATACAAAGATATCCCAATTAATATCCTTAAATCCCAATTTTTGACACTCTCTGACGTGGTGTTAAATCACCAGCGTTTAGTTCAAGGGGCTTCTTTGTTTGGCTAACCTGGACTATGATCTCTACAGATGCAAGTCTTTCAGGTTGGGGAGCTGTTTGGGGATCTCTGACAGCACAAAGGGTTTGGAAATCTCAAGAGGTGAGATTACCAATCAATATTTAGAACTCCGTGCAATTCTCAGAGCTCTTCAGTTTTGGCTTCTGTTAAAGAGAGAGCTGTTCATTTATTTTCAAACAGACAATATCACATACAGTGGCATTTGTCAATCAGCAGGGTGGGACTCACAGTCCACAAGCTATGAAGAAGTATCTCGGATACTTGCTTGGGCGGAATCCAGCTCCTGTCTAATTTCTGTGGTGCGTATCCCAGGTATAGACATTGGGAGGCGGGTTATCTCAGCCGTCAGACTTTACATCCTGGGGAGTGGTTCCTCCATCCAGATGTATTTTCTCAGATAGTTCAGATATGGGGTCTTCTACAGATAGATCTGATGGCATCTCATCTAAACAAGAGACTTCCCAGATGCCTGTCCAGGTTCAGGGATTTTCAGGTGGAAGCAGTGGGTGTGCTGACACTTCCTTGGTATTATCAACCTGCTTATATTTTTCCGCCTCTAGTTCTTCTTCCAAGAGTGATCTCCAGAATCATCATGGAACAATCATTTGTGTTGCTGGTGGCTCCAGAATGATCTCACAGGTTTTGGTATGCGGGTCTTGTTCGGATGTCCAGCTGCCAACCTTGACCACTTCTGTTAAGGCCGGACCTACTGTCTCAAGGTCTGTTTTTTCCATCAGATTTTCAAATCATTAAATTTGAAGGTATGGAAATTGATCGCTTAGTGCTAAGTCATAGAGGTTTCTCTGACTCAGTGATTAATACTATGTTACAAGCTCGTAAATATGTCTCTTGAAAGATTTATTATGGAGTTTGGAAGATTTACATTTCATGGTGTTCTTCTCATTAATTTTCTTGGCATTCTTTTAGAGTTGCAAGAATTTTACAGTTTCTTCAGGATGGTTTGGATAAGGTTTTGTCTGCAAGTTCCTTGAAGGGACAAATCTCTGCTCTTTCTGTTTTATTCACAGAAAGATTGCTAAACTTCCAGATATTCACTGTTTTGTACAGGCTTTAGTTCGTATTTAAGCCTGTCATTAAATCAATCTCTCCTCCTTGGAGTCTTAATTTGGTTTGGAAGGCTTTACATGCTCCTCCATATTGAGCCTATGCATTCTTTGGTCATTTAACTACTTTCTTGGAAAGTATTGTTCCTTTTGGCCATCTCTTCTGCTAGAAGAGTTTCTGAGCTATCTGCTCTTTCTTGTGAATCTCCTTTTCTGATTTATCATCAGGATAAGGCGGTTTTGCGGACTTCATTTAAATTATTTCCTAAGGTTGTGAATTCTAACAACATTAGTAGAGAAATTGTTGTCCCTTCCTTGTGTCCTAATCCTAAGAATTCTTTGAAAAGATCCTTACATTCTTTGGATGTGGTGAGAGCTTTGAAATATTTTATTGCAGCTACTAAAGATTTCAGGAAGACTTTTGCTATTTCCTTGGTTTCTTGGTTAAAGCTTTTGATTCTTCAAGCTTATTGGAGTAAGGTTAAGTCCCGCCTCAGAGAATTACAGCTCATTCTACTAGCTCAGTCTCCACTTCGCACTTCGTGGGCTTTTAAGAATGAAGCTTCAGTTGATCAAAAAAGTGGCAACTTGGTCTTCTTTACATACATTTACAAAATTCTACAGTTTTGATGTATTTGCTTCTTCAGAAGCAGTTTTTGGTAGAAAAATTCTTCAGGCAGCTGTTTCAGTTTGATTCTTCTGCTGATGTTTTAAGTTTTTCTTTTCTTTATGAGAATAATTTATATTTTGGGTTGTGGATTAATTTTTCAGCATATGGCTGTTGTTTATTTTTATCCCTCCCTCTCTAGTGACTCTTGAGTGGAGTTCCACATCTTGGGTATTTGATATCCCATACGTCACTAGCTCATGGACTCTTGCCAATTACATGAAAGAAAACATAATTTATGTAAGAACTTACCTGATAAATTCATTTCTTTCATATTGTCAAGAGTCCATGAGACCCACGCTTTTTTATGGTGGTTATGATTTTTTTTGTATAAAGCACAATTATTTCCAGATTCCTTTGTTGATGCTTTTTACTCCTTTCTTTATCACCCCACTACTTGGCTATTCGTTAAACTGAATTGTGGGTGTGGTGAGGGGGTGTATTTATAGGCATTTTGAGGTTTGGAAAACTTTACCCCTCCTGGTAGGATTGTATATCCCATACGTCACTAGCTCATGGACTCTTGCCAATATGATAGAAATGAATTTATCAGGTAAGTTCTTACATAAATTATGTTTTTTCCCCACAAGTCCAAATATTCTCTGCCTGCATCTTTGGTTTGGTTTTTGTGTCCTAAAATGTAATACTTATATTTATTTAAAACAATAGCTATTTGTGATTATTATATTTTCAATCTCTCTGATGGTACTTTGTATACAAAAGTGTTAAAAAATTATCTAAATATATTAACTTTAGGTTGCATGTATAAGATGTATTGTGACCTGTAAATATTGCCTAAATAACATAAGATGTTCTTCACAGCTGTCCCATTTTACAGATATCAATATACAAATATTCCAAAATCCAAACCTTTTCCAGTCACAAGCAGTTTGAATAAAAACATTCAATACGAAATAAGTAAGTAAACAAATAATGCATGATGCACTCACCAAATTATTGGAGAGAGGGTGTTTTGATGCCGTCAACTCAGGGTCCCATCTTCTTGAAGTCCCCAAATAAGGCTATCAGCCTCCATTGCACAAAAATCCAAAGTATGTGAGATGACTGGTGCTATTTAAAGTGATTGTAAAGTCTTATGCTTAAGTGCCTGGCATCTAAAACTCATCTTAAAAACAGGCGCACTTTCATTCATTTAATTTTACAATGAAGCTTCTTTTTTAAAATACTTAACTTTCTTTATAGAAAACAGACCGATCCTCCGCCCGTATCTCCTGCTCTAATTAGCACAGCAATGACGAATTTGGCTTCCTCCATTTGTTGTGTGCCCCCTTTGGCGTCCAGCTCGTGGGGCCACACAACGATTGGAGGAAGCCGGATTCGTCATTGCTGTGCAAACTACAGCAGGAGAAGTGGGCGGAGGATCGCCGGTCTGCTTTCCATAAAGCAAAGGTAAGTATTTTTAAAAAGAAGCTTCATGAACGAAAGTGCCCCTGTTTTTAAGATTAGTTTTAGATACGGGCACTTATTCATTATACTTTACAATCACTTTAATATGCTTTGCAGGCCACGGAGTGATTAAAAAAGCCAGAGCAAAACATTTTTAAAAAGAAAACTTTTATTAGCACATTTCTTAAAAAACATGAGAGTAATACTGATACTAGTTTCCCAGGTATAAAGGCAAACCATCTCATGCGTTTCACGCTAAAACATTGCATTCTGAAAGATCAGTCATCTCACATACTTTAGATTATTGTTGAATAAAAGCATGCTGTATATATGATGTTATCAGATTTGATCATACTGGTTATGAAGGAGCCTGATGTATATATTCTGTTACCAGATTTGTACATACATGTCATAAGTGTCACGGATACCCCCTACTACCTAGCCCACTGCGATTTCTCACCAAATTTGGACTTTTCAGAGCATTCATGATCTCCCAGACACTTGGTTTTACTTGTTTTGTGTTCTATACCTTCTCACAGAAGAGCTGACCTCTGACCGCCCAACCCCTCTCCGGCTGGCCTGGGCTCCTGGAACTACCTTTGCCTCTCCATATACCCGCTGACATTTACACCAGGTCGCTCCAGTAGCCCTTCGCCCCAGAGCTCCGCTATTTTGGGGATACCTACCACATAGGGAGGGTAAGAGGCGGGGTGATTGTCAGAAGGAAGCTCCCATGGGAACTGGGGGTTTCAGACCCCCTACCACTCCTCCTTCCCCTTGGCCTTCCCTGTGTACATGTGATCATCCGTAGCTCCAGCCCCCAGTCACGGATCACGTCACTTTTGCATCTGGAGACCAAGGGCTTACCAACAACACCCTGGAAGGGCCACAGCGCCCGCTGGATCACCCCAGAATAGCCACCTCTGTACCACTGGGGCTCTATAAGACAATGGACACTATGGGGGGGGCACCAGCCTGTCTGGAGGGGTGGGAATGGCGGGAGATCTGAGGGTCTGATTAGACTCCTTATCATGATGAGTTGGTGTATAAAAGTAGTATGTTTCCACAATAAAGTTGTTCTTTTTTTCAACCGAATACTGGTTCTGTCTGGTTATTTGGGTGGGCTCTGCTATAATCACTTTGCTCCGCTACATAGCGGCATGTTCCAGGCATAGAAAGGACCCTTCTGGCTGAGCTATCCAGTCGGGGTAGCTGGAGTCCATCACAATAAGCATGACTGTTGGTTTTGACGAAGCATGCTGTATATATGATCTTACCAGATTTGTACATACATATCATAAGAATAACTATTAGTTTTGAAGAAGTCTGCTGTATATATGATGTTACCAGATTTGTACATACATGATAGAAGCATAACTACTGATCATAAGTCAAGCATGCTGTATATGTTATATTATTGCAGAATATGATTGTACACTATAAATATGTAATAAGTAATAGATGTAAGCTACAGATTGAGTTTCCCAGTGCAAATACATTTGATGCCAAAACAGTTTAATAGGATGATAACGTTTTAAAAGCATGAGGCATTCCCCTAGAGGATACACTGACAATGACTAAGGGCCACCAATAGGGATTATTGCTATTGAGAGTCATTGCTATTGAGTGACTCACTTTGGTAAGAAGCATTGTTTCAAGGACCAAATTTTAATAGGGACACTGCAAAGCTAGAAAGTGTTCAGAGATGGGATGCACCATAAAAGGGCCATAATCATCAAAAAAGTACCTGCTCTAATTTGTTACTTTCAACCCTGCTCTACTGTGTGTTTAACCCCCACCAAAGGGGTTAAACACACAGTAGAAGTGCTGCTCGGGACACGCAGTGCACTGCTGGAGCCAAGTGGAACCCGCCGCTGACACAGTAGAGCAGGGTCAATAGTCATAAAATGACATGCTCTAAATCATTGTTTCTCAAGTACCCCCAACTAGAGCACAGGGGAAATAATCAGCGGATCAGTAACCATGGTAACTAACCTTCTCTCAACCATAGCTGATTATTTCACCTGTGCTTTAGTTCAGCTTTAATAAAAACCTGGCCTGTTAGGGGTAATTGAAGACCAAGGTTGAGAAACACTGCTCTAAAAGATTAGAGTATGTATTTTTTTCCAACTATTATGGCCCTTTAATATGAAGAATAAGAGATTTCAGCTATAAGGGCCAGGTTACCCACATTGTGGCTGTTTAGTCCAAGCAAACAAGTGCTTGAGATGTGATATGATGTCTTTATATAAAAATACTTATGATCCACATAGATAATTATTGGGATCAGAGTTTAATCAATAAAACTGTTAGTGACAAAAGACCACATAACATTTTAAGGCTGGTAGAAAGGTAATGTGATCTTCAGCAATCAAAATGCTCTTTCAATGTAAGAGCAATCAAACTGTGGTAGTGACAGTAGATAACTTTTTTATTTTAAAAGGCTTAGATATATGTTTGGCTAAAAAAAACACAAAATCTATGGTTAGGATCACTTGCGTTAAATGTGTCTCTATTTTTAAAGTTTTACTGTCACCTCACTTGGCAGGGATTTTATTAGAAAAACAAGAATGAAAGAGGTTCTGTGAAAGCTGAACACAATTGGATTTTCTTCTTTCAATCCAATACACTATCGGCTAGATTATGAGTCTTGCGTTAAGAGGGGTGCGGTGCTAATGTGCTGTTTTTTCTCAATGCTCACTTACCTGCAGCGCTGGTATTATGGGTTTTTACAAACCCGGCGTTAAAAGGCAAGAAGTGAGCGTAGAGCAAAATTGAGCTCCATACCGCACTCCAATACCAGCGCTGCTTAAGTCAGCGGTGAGCTGGTTGTACATGCTCGTGCACGATTTCCCCATAGACATCAATGGGGAGAGCTGGCTGAGAAAAAGTCTAACACCTTCAAAAAAGCAGCGTAAATCTCAGTAACGCAACCCCATAGATTCCTATGGGGAAACACATTTTATGTTTACACCTAACACCCTAACATGAACCCCGAGTCTAAACACCTCAAATCTTACACTTATTAACCCCTAATCTGCTGCCGTCGAGATCGCCGACACCTGCATTATGGTGATTGAAAACAGAATAAATTGCGCTAAAGAATATATATGTATGTATGTGACTGGTAAATATCCTTATTATGTCAAAATATATACACACGTAATGAATCTAGCTAAAAATGCAACACAAAATGCAACAAAAATCAATTCAGTAAGATAAAACACACAAGATAGAAAAATATATAGATAGTTGCAAACAGTTGCAAATAAGAGAAACAAATCTCAACTTATTTGCGTTATTCCTTTAAGCGGTATATGGTACCTTACAGTTACTGACTGTGTCCGTACACTCAAAAAATGTTCAGATTAAGTCCAGTTCAATTATATTCTTTTATTGGATGTTCCCAATGTAAAGCAAGAAGAGAAGGCGTATGTTGCTTTCCTTTATTCTAAATAATTTCTTGGGTGGCTGTTTCCGTGCTGCCTGTGATCAGCTGGGCAATCCAATCCTCAGCTTCAATGCAATACCATGAAAAAGAAAAAAAGACAGAGGCGCACAAGGCCGACTCAAGTGAAATATTTTATTATCAGTGAAATACACACATAAAAACTAACACTTACAAGATTCGTAAGTGCTAAAAAGCACATCAGTTGAGCACTGTGTAGGTACAGCTGCTGCTCCTCCACACCAGGTTTAAGATGGAAATTTTCAGGCACGGTGTCCGGAACCCCTGCTCTGATGACCGTGGATAGGATTCTAGAACAGCTGGCCAGACGCTTGCTCTTTAGTAGCCTAACGCGTTTCCCCTGATCAGCGGCCGGGCTTCTTCAAGAGGCAGTAGTGACGTATACGTCACTACTGCCTCTTGAAGAAGCCCGGCCGCTGATCAGGGGAAACGCGTTAGGCTACTAAAGAGCAAGCGTTATATTTATTAACCCTTAATCTGCCGCCCCCAACATTTTCGCCACTATTCTATATTTATTAACCCCTAAACCTAAGTCTAACCCTAACACCCCCTAACAAATATAATTTAAATAAATCTAAATAAAATTCCTATCATTAACTAAATTATTCCTATTTAAAATGAAATACTTACCTATAAAATAAACCCTAAGCTAGCTACAATATAACTAATAGTTACATTGTATCTATCTTAGGGTTTATTTTTATTTTACAGGCAAGTTTGTATTTATTTTAACTAGGTAAAATAAAATCTAACCTAAGTTACACTAACACCTAACCTTACACTACAATTAAATAAATTCCCTACATTAAATACAATGAAATAAATTAAATACAATTAGCTAAATTACAAAAAAACAAACACTAAATTACAGAAAATAAAAAAAATTACAAGATATTTAAACTAATTACACCTAATCTAAGAACCCTATAAAAATAAAAAAGCCCCCCCAAAATAATAAAACCCCCTAGCCTAAACTAAACTATCAATAGCCCTTAAAAGGGCCTTTTGCGGGGCATTGCCCAAAATAAATCAGCTCTTTTACCTGTAAATAAAAAATACAAATAACCCCCAACAGTAAAACCCACCACCCACACAACCAACCCCCCAAATAAAAGCCTAACTAAAAAAACCTAAGCTCCCCATTGCCCTGAAAATGGCATTTGGATGGGTATTGCCCTTAAAAGGGCATTTAGCTCTATTGCTGCCCAAAGCCCTAACCTAAAAATAAAATCCACCCAATACACCCTTAAAAAAATCCTAACACTAACCCCCGAAAATTCACTTACCGGGAGACATCTTCATCCAAGCGGCAAGATGTCCTCAATGAAGCCAGCAGAAGTGGTCCTCCAGACGGGCAGAAGTCTTCATCCAGACGGCATCTTCTATCTTCATCCATCCGGCGCGGAGCGGCTCCATCTTCAAGACATCCGGCGCAGAGCATCCTCTTCAATCAACGGCTTCTTCGGAATGAATGTACCTTTAAGTGATGTCATCCAAGATGGCGTCCCTTAGATTCTGATTGGCTGATAGAATTCTATCAACCAATCGGAATTAAGGTAGAAAAAATCCTATTGGCTGATGCAATCAGCCAATAGGATTGAACTTCAATCCTATTGGCTGATCCAATCAGCCAGTAGGATTGAGCTTGCATTCTATTGGCTGATTGGAACAGCCAATATAATGCCAGCTCAATCCTATTGGCTGATTCCATCAGCCAATAGGATTTTTTTCTACCTTAAATCCGGTTGGCTGATAGAATTCTATCAGCCAATCGGAATCTAAGGGACGCCATCTTGGATGACGTCACTTAAAGAAACATTCATTCCGAAGAAGCCGTCGATTGAAGAGGATGCTCCACGCCAGATGTCTTGAAGATGGAGCCGCTCCGCGCCGGATGGATGAAGATAAAAGATGCCGCTTGGATGAAGACTTCTGCCCGTCTGGAGCACCACTTCTGCCCATCTGGAGGACCACTTCTGCCGGCTTTGTTGAGGACATCTTGCCGCTTGGATGAAGACTTCTCCCGGTAAGTGAATCTTCGGGGGTTAGTGTTAGGATCTTTTTAAGGGTATATTGGGTGGGTTTTATTTTTAGGTTAGGGCTTTGGGCAGCAATAGAGCTAAATGCCCTTTTAAGGACAATGCCCATCCAAATGCCCTTTTCAGGGCAATGGGGAGCTTAGTTTTTTTAGTTAGGCTTTTATTTGGGGGGTTGGTTGTGTGGGTGGTGGGTTTTACTGTATTGGGGGGTATTTGTATTTTTTATTTACAGGCAAAAGAGCTGATTTCTTTGGGGTAATGCCCCACAAAAGGCCCTTAGTTTAGGCTAGGGTTTTTTTTTGGGGGGGGGGGGGCTTTTATTATTTTATAGGGCACTTAGATTAGGTGTAATTAGTTTAAATATCTTGTAATTAGTTTTTTATTTTCTGTAATTTAGTGTTTGTTTTTTTGGTAATTTAGCTACTTTTATTGAATTTTGTTAATTGTATTTAATGTAGGGAATTTATTTAATTTTAGTGTAGTGTTAGTGTAGTGTAGTGTTATTCTAACTTAGGTTAGGTTTTATTTTACAGGTAAATTTGTATTTATTTTAGCTAGGTAGTTATTAAATAGTTAATAACTATTTAGTAACTATTCTACCTAGTTAAAATAAATACAAACTTGCCTGTAAGATAAAAATAAACCCTAAGCTAGATACAATGAGGCCTAGTTACCAACGTGTCAACTTACCTGCCTTCGCCAGCCCAATACGCCCGCCTAAGCTCGCCTACCATCGCCGCTGAAAAAAATTCGCCTAAGTTATCAATAAATCTGTCAAAAAGCCGCACACCAAGTACGGGGCGATGAGCAGCGGACTGTGATAGTTATCACTCATCCGATCTCGCTGCTCTTCGGCTTTTTGACAGCTTTATTGCTAGCCTGTCACTAAGCACCCACACTAAACTACACTGTTCTACCCCCTATACCGGCGCCCCCGGAGCCCCACGCAACTCACTAAAGTTATTAACCCCTAAACCGCCGCTCCTAGACCCCGCCGCAACTCTTATAAATCTATTAACCCCTAAACCGCCGCTCCCGGACACCGCCTCCACCTACATTATACCTTGTAACCCCTATCCTGCCCCCCCTATACTGTCGGCCTTTATAATAAAGTTATTAACCCCTATCCTGCTGATCCCGGACCTCGTTGCAACTAAATAAATAGTTAAACCCCTAAACCGCCGCTCCCGGACCCCGCCGCAACCTATATTAAACTTATTAACCCCTAATCTGCCCCCCCTACACCTATAATACATTTATTAACCCCTATCCTGCCCCCCTACACTGTCGCCACCTATAATAAATGTATTAACCCCTATCCTGTCCCCCCTACACCGTCGCCACTGTAATAAAATTATTAACCCCTAAACCTAAGTCTAACCCTAACATCCCCCAACTTAAATATTAATTAAATAAATCTAAATAATATTTCTATTATTAACTAAATTAATCTTATTTAAAACTAAATACTTACCTTTAAAATTAACCCTAATATAGCTACAATATAAATAATAATTATATTGTAGCTATCTTAGGATTTATATTTATTTTACAGGCAAATTTCAATTTATTTTAATTAGGTACAATAGCTATTAAATAGTTATTAATTATTTAATAGCGTACCTAGCTAAAATAAACAGAAATTTACCTGTAAAATAAATCCTAACCTAAGTTAGGGTTTATTATACAGGTAAGTATTTAGTTTTAAATAGAAATAATTTATTAAAGTATAGTGTAGTGTTAGGTGTAATTGTAACTTAGGTTAGGATTTATTTTACAGGTAAATTTCTGTTTATTTTAGCTAGGTAAGCTATTAAATAGTTAATAACTATTTAATAGCTATTGTACCTAGTTAAAATAAATTGAAATTTGCCTGTAAAATAAATATAAATCCTAAAATAGCTACAATATAATTATTATTTATATTGTAGCTATATTAGGGTTTATTTTAAAGGTAAGTATTTAGTTTTAAATAGGATTAATTTAGTTAATAATAGAAATATTATTTAGATTTATTTAATTAATATTTAAGTTGGGGGGTGTTAGGGTTAGAATTAGGTTTAGGGGTTAATAATTTTATTACAGTGGTGGCGGTGTAGGGGGGCAGTATAGGGGTTAATAAATGTATTATAGGCGTAGGGGGCAGATTAGGGGTTAATAAGTTTAATATAGGTTGCGGCGGGGTCAGGGTGTGGCGGTTTAGGGGTTAACATGTTTATTATAGTTGCGGCGGGGTCAGGGACTGGCGGTTTAGGGGTTAACATGTTTATTATAGTGGCGGTGGGCTCCGGGAGCGGCGGTTTAGGGGGTAATACATTTATTTAGTTGCAGCGATGTCGGGCGGCAGATTAGGGGTGTTTAGACTCGGGGGACATGTTAGGGTGTTAGGTGCAGACATCTTCCATAGGAATCAATGGGATGTCTGGCAGCAGCGAACCTGAACTTTTGCTATGGTCAGACTCCCATTGATTCCTATGGGATCCGCCTCCAGGGCGGCGGATTGAAAACCAGGTACGCTGGGCCGGAAAAGTGCAGAGCGTACCTGCTAGTTTTTTGATAACTAGCAAAAGTAGTCAGATTGTGCCGAACTTGTGTGCGGAACATCTGGAGTGATGTAAGAATCGATCTGTGTCGGACTGAGTCCGGCGGATCGAAGCTTACGTCACAAAATTCTACTTTTGCCGGTCTGTAGCCTTTGATAACTAAGGCGAATCAGCCTCTCCACAAATACGCTGCGGAATTCCAGCGTATTTGAGGTTGACGGCTTGATAACTACCCCCCAGAGTAACTATTAGATATATTGTAGCTAGCATAGGGTTTATTTTATAGGTAAGTATTTAGTTTTAAATAGGAATTATTTAGGGACTTATAGTAATTTGTATTTAGATTTATTTAAATTATATTTAAGATAGGGGGTGTTAGGGTTAGACTTAGGTTTAAAGGGTTAATAAATTTAGAATAGTGGCAGCGACATTGGGGACGGCAGATTAGGGGTTAATAAATGTAGGTAGGTGGCGGCAATGTTAGGGGCAGCAGATTAGGGGTTAGTAAATATAATGTAGGTGGGGGCGATGTCCGGAGCGGAAGATTAGGGGTTAATAAGTATAATGTAGGTGGCGGCGATGTTGGGGGCAGCAGATTGGGGTTAATAATATTTAACTAGTGTTTGCGAGGCGGGAGTGCGGCGGTTTAGGGGTTAATATGTTTATTCTAGTGGCGGCGATGTCCGGAGCGGCAGATTAGGGGTTAAAAATTTTATTATAGTGTTTGCCATGCGGGAGGGCCTCGGTTTAGGGGTTAATAGGAAGTTTATGGCTGTTAGTGTACTTTTTAGCTCTTTAGTTATGAGTTTTATGCTACTTGCTTTGTAGTGTAAAACTCATAACTACTGACTTTAGAATGCGTTAGGAATCTTGGAGGTAGAGAGGCCTATTTATCAAAGGTCTGTTCGGATCAGGTCCAACAGACATCGCTGAATGCAGAGAGCAATACGCTCTCCGTATTCAGCATTGCACCAGCAGCTCTTGTGAGCTGCTGGTGCAACGCCGCCCCCTGCAGATTTGCGGCCAATCGGCCGCTAGCAGGGGGTGTCAATCAACCCGATCATACTCGATCGGGTTGAATTGTGGCGATCTCTGTCCGCCTCATCAGAGCAGGCGGACAGGTTATGGAGGGTCTTTAGACCGCTGCTCCATAATTTGTGTTTCTGGCGAGTCTGAAGACTCGCCAGAAACACGGGCCCTCAAGCTCCATTCAGAGCTTGATAAATGGGCCTCAGAGGGTGTACCACTCACTTTTTAGCCTCCCAGGACAAACTCGTAATACCAGCGATATGGAAGTCCCATAGAAAAAAGGGTTTACAAAGTTTCCGTAAGTTGATTTGCACTAAGGCCAAAAGAAGTGTGCGGTGCCCCTAAACCTGCAAGACTCGTAATACCAGCGGGCGTTGAAAAGCAGCGTTAGGACCTGTTAACGCTGCTTTTTAAGCTCACCGCAAAACTCGTAATCTAGCCGTATATTACTGTGACATTCAGAATTAAAAGGACATTGTCACCCAAAACAATATTTGTCCTTAACAAACTTTATAAACTTACTCTACCATGACTTTTAAAATAATGTTTGAGATATCTTACCTTTTTTTCCTATTCGCTTTTGGTCTGTAAATACAATGTTATGTTATATGTGCCAAACTGTTTAATGTTTTCACAAAAATATGTATCCCATTGTTATTGTGCACTTAGATCTAACCCACTACACTAATTGTGTACAATATGCCACAAAAACTGAAGAATTAAAATATGGTAAAGACAAAAAACATCCACACCATGACCAAACAATGATTTTGTACAAAGCTCAAGTATCGCATGAAGATATTTTTCTGTTTGAATGACTCATCTGCTGAAGCTAATTAATGTAACCTGAATCGTTTCTTTTTCATTTGGTAGAGAAAGCAACTTACTCAGCCAAGGTAACTTGTCCTGTAGTGATTCCATAGCTACTATATAATTTATGATTTGCAAGTTCATAACAAGGGCAGACTGTGTGTTTCGTTCTATGTTTTTGTTGTGGCCATTTACTATGCAGGTCTAAGAATTGTTTAGGTATTAGACAGTGAGTTTGATCTGGGGTAATATTCCAAGGATAATTAAGTTTTGTTCAGAATATTGAAATTGTGTGAAGGGGAAATGCTTCCTTCAGTTGTCACATCAGTAGATATGGAGGTGTTTTGTTTTAGAAACCTTTGAAATCCATACCTGACACCAAGGTACCTTCAAAGGGACATTAAACACTTTTTGAGATGGTAATATAAAATGATAATTCGTATATATATAAAACAACTCTGCAATATACTTTAATTATTTCTTTTGTCCCCTTCTCCTTTAATTCCATTCTGAAATTGTAAAATGTTCAGTTCCTGTTAGAAATGAAAGTGCAGAACAATGTTATATCCCTCAAAGCCATTGGCTGCACAATTTAGTGACCTATAAGAGACAAACCACCTATTTCGTCATACTTTATCTAAATTAACTTAATCTCTAAGAAATAACCGCAACAACTTTTTGTGGGAGAAAAGATCGTTCACGATCACGTTTATTCAATAAATTATTTAACTGCTGGGCTAATAATATCCAATATTAGGCACTCTTTAATTCAATATATATATATATATATATATATATATATATATATATATATATATATATATATACAGTACATAACTAGAACTTGTAACAAGTTCATAACTTTACAGTGACAGCATTTAACCCTAAAGCTAACCCCTACTGACAGACGACAAGGCTCCTTTCGAGGTTGGCAGCGAGACACCCGGCAGCTCAATGAACTCCTAGGCCAGCACCTAGTGGGCGTAACCCCTCCCGTTTTCCAGACCGTCACTCTTCTCTCTCGATGCCCGCACCTAGAGCATTGCCCGACCGCCAGCTAGGGCATATCTCCCCCAGCCCAATAAGCGACCTTTCGTTGGCAAACCGTACAATCCCCCTGCAAAGGTGGAAGCTATATTAAGACCCGGGCTTACAGAGCTGGCTCAACTAAACCTACCCCGGCCGGGCCATACTACTACCTCACCATGCCACATTGTTGCCGCCACCTTCTTCAACCCAGGGGACGGGTGGGCGGGGAAGATTTCTCCTTGAAGTCTGGAACAGGAAGAAGCCGGGATCACTGCTGCAGGGACCTATAAAGGTAAGCACAAAGATCTTCGGCCTGCATATCGGAAGGGAGAGGATCCCTAGACCAGCACCTAATGGGCATAACCCCTCCCTTTTTATAGACCTTCACTCTTCTCTCTCGATCCCCGCACCTAGAGCATTGCCCGACCGCCACAAGGGGAAATACAATAAATTACTCTTGCCGCCACCTAGCCAACAGGTACCTTAAGATACACTAAATTTAAAAAAATCTTTTTCTTTTTTTTTTTAACAGATCAAGTCAATCAATAAAACTTTCACAACAAAACAGCATTTTGTGCGTCTTTTATTAATTGTTTTTTTTTTTTTAAATTACTCCTAAAAGTGCCTTCCTGATGTCCTTCAAGAATAGGTCCAACCCAACATCCTTTAGGTGCACACCATCAGGGCGATAAAGGTCCTTCTTGTCAGCCGTGATAAGGTCATGCCGGATAACAAAACCTCCCAGGCCCATGACCGCTCTACCCAACTCCCTGTTGACCTTTTTTCTGATGTTATAGGCTGCCCTTTGGGTTGTTATATATCGCAAATGCAGTCGAGCAACCACATTTGACCACCCTATCTTCACATCGTGAATCTACGCATGAACCCACCTAATGTCGGTGTCAGGAATCACATATTGCCCTTCCCCCTTCTCATTTAAAAGCTTCCTCTCAGCTGCAAACAGGTGCTTAGTAATTTGTTAGTAAGTCTAACGTGGACCTGAGCCAGAGCAGTTCTGTTTCTTTGTTGCTCAATCAAACGGATTACAACTGGCCTGAATTGAAGTGGCCAACTTATTATCTATGAGATATTCTATCCCTGTCTATAATAGTAAATTCTCAGATTACCTTTGCAGTGAGGATCAGTGAATTATTTCCAATACCAGCCTCACTGAATCAAACTGACTTTAACGACCCCTCTTGTGTGAAATCATTCCCATTCAGCTCAGACCTGATACAATAACAACTTCAGCTAATACTACTACTCCCTAAGTCACTGCACAGAAGTAAGCTGTTACCGGAGTCTCTACGTAAGATTTCTCCTCCGATCACTCCTGCCGACTCGGAAGCGGATCACATGACCGCGGCACGCATCAGCTGCAGGAGGATCAGCTGTAAGTGAAGAGCTTGGACCGAATCTTTCTCTGCTCCGCTCACGTCTGACCGACTTGTAACCGGTTCACAGCACCGCAGTCCGCTCCAGCTGCTGGGGAATCAGCTGTTAGTGCAGATCTCAGGCTATGAACAACACACTCTGCACAGGGAGCGGATGGAGCCTGTAACACTGCAAATTTTCTCACTCTATCTCAGCCATTCTCAGCCAAACTGCTGTTCTAAGGAAATACTGTGAACTCCCCAGCTGTTTGTTCCTTAGGCAGTTCTCACCAAATTATATTCATTCTCTCTCCCAGCAATTCCTACAACTCCCTCTCTTAAAGGCACACCGTGCTGAAATTAAAACCAGTTAAATAACTCCTAAGGGAGTAACTTCCTGAATATATTACCATATATATTACCATAACAAATATCACTGGCACATCAACTCAAGTACACCTGCTTAGAGTCTACCACAAACAAACACCACTGTTCAACAGTCTGTAGTTTTGCTGACTTGTTGTAATATAACATTATCTCAAGCAAAATCACTGTTCAGCCTACTCTGTATTTCTGTCACAAAGGAATACTGTGGCTATAGTGATACAATCTATACAATTAGATCTACAGCTGAGTTCCATTCCAACTTGTCTATTAAAGTCGGCCACCATTCTCCTAATGAGGTCCAAAGCCGGAAAAGACCACATGTCATTACCCCCCAAGTGCAACACAATAATCTGAGGATGTCCCCACCTCCTATGTGCGTCCTGTGGGAGAGCTGGCAGTTCCTCCCACGTCAAACCCCTCCGACTTAACCATCTGAAGTTAGCCTTGGACATTGCAAATCCAAGTTGCTGACCTTCTGGGGAATGGAGCACCCTAATGGACGCCCAGTGGATAAAGGAATGCCCAATTATCCCAAACTGGAGGGGAATTCTCAGCTAAAACACCTGGTGAAACAGTAGCGAACATCATTACATGAAACTCAGGCCAAATTCGGAATGTATCCTAACCCCAGCGGCCTGACCCACTGCCCTGCCCCCCATTCAATGTACTTTAAGACAAAACCCTTGAGGAAGGGCCTAATAGACATCTCATTTGTTTTTTTTGGGGTTTTTTTATGGCAAAGGCCTGATATACACTTTGTACGTTCCTGACTTCCAGCAGCCTATGCGCTTTATCTCTGCCACGCACATGGTGGCCCCTATCCTAAATGAATGGGGGGTGATCCTACCCAGGTCCAACCCGGTGGCCCCCGCGGCACTCGCAAGAACCTTCCTGAATTTGAATAGCGACAATGCACTGCCATCCACATGAACCAGGAATTGCTGGCCGCCCGCCGGTCTAATCTGCTCGAAATCCCTGACACTCATTACCGGGCAGCATTCTGGGAATTCATGCTTGCCTAATGGCAACCATGCTCCCTTTCCCTCCTGATCCATCTTAGACCGGGAAACTAACAGCAAAAGGTCATCTACTGATGCCCTTATATGTCCCACCTGTATTTCTCCCAAGCCCTTTGCTCTGGAGGAAGACACAAGCTCTCCTAAACGCAGCGCTCCAGCAAAAGCTAAGGAGAATGCCATCCGAAACAGTACAGCCTCATACTCCAATGAACACACCTCCCTCAATGCCAACACCAGTTGCCTCAGGCAAAGTGGGGTAATAGGCATCCTCTGATCCTTAGTACGAGGGACAAGCCTACCCCAGCCATTCAACACTTGCCAGACCAAGAAGTACTTACCGTGGTCCACATTACCCAGAGCTTTGTTAAAAAACGCTAACGCTGACAGCCTACTCCCTACCCCCAATCTGGATACTCCCTCCTGCCTCAAGCATGACAACCAATCAAGGACCAATACTTGAGATGCTGTGTGCGCCTCGCTACCCTTCTGCTGGCAGAATGTCACCCATTGTTCCCAATATTTTCGGTAAACCTTCCACGTCTTCTGCACCAAGGAAGCCTGAATCAGTGGGAGCACGGCTACCCATCCCGTGCCAACTGCCAAAGAAATGAGGGGCATTTTAGACCGATGGCAGCCGCCCTAGGTACAAGCTTCCTAAACTGTCCCCAATTAAAACGAGATAGCGCTTCCACCACCCCGTTCTGCACCCCTGGCACATGTCTAGCCGTGAAGCAAATATTCTGCTGAAGACTGTGGAAAATAACCTCCCTGTCCTCTAGCACGTGCCCCCATATCTCAATGGCTACAACCATTGGAAACAGTTCCAACAGCGTAAGATTCCTAATCCGACCTGTGGAAACCCAATCCTCCGGCCAGGGGGCGGCACTCCATTTCCCAGATATGCCCCATATCCAACCCCCCCCCAGCTGCATCCTTGAAAAGGTGCAACAGCTGATTGGATATCGGGGGAGCCCTCCAAATACAGACACCATTAAAGGAAACCATAAAACTTTCCCACATGCCCAGGTCTTCCCTCATGTCCACAGTGACTTTAATACACTTGCGATGCCCTACAGGGCCCTTCAGCTGGCTTTCCAAGCGGCGGTTAAAAACTCTCGCCATTGGAATTGCCCTCCCCGCAAAGTTAAGCAAGCCCAACAAAGACTGCAGTTCTTTTAAGGAGATAACCCTCACCTTTGAAACCACCTTTACCACATCTAAGAGGCGGCTGACCTTGTCTCGTGGCAACCTGCTCACCACTTGGCCTGTATCAATCTCTATCCCCAATAAGGTGAGACATTTACATGGCCCTTCCGTTTTTTCCCCAGCCAGCGGCACCCTGAACTCCGCCATCATACCCTGCATGACCGACATAAGCTCGGCACCTTCAGTGGACCCTGCTCCCCCTACTAGCAAGAAGTCGTCCAGGTAGTGGGCCAAGGCCCCCCACCTGACACCTTCTGTACCACCCAATGAAGGAATGTACTAAAACATTCAAATAAAGAGCATGATAGAGAACACCCCATGGGCAGACATTTATCCACGTAGTACTCCCCTCCAAACTTCACGTCCATCAGTCGAAAGGCTGAAGGATGAAGGGGAAGGAGCCGGAATGCGGACTCGATGTCCAGTTTTGCCATCAATGCTCCGCGACTCTTGCTTCGTACTATTGCCAACGCGTCATCAAATGATTGGTAATGCACCGAACTAAGGTCCGGGTCAATAGCATCATTTACTGATGCCCCTCTGGGGTAAGACAAATGATGTATGTCTAAACCTCCCCGACTCCTTTTTTGGCACTACCCCCAATGGAGATACCACCAGGTCCGGTAAAGGAGGGGTCGTAAATGGGCCAGCTATCATGCCCAGGTCCCTTTCCTTCCCCAGTTTGTCCCTGACCACCTGAGGGAACTCATATGCTGACTTTAAATTGCGGTGTACTGCAGACCGTGACACCACCCCCACCACGGGAATTTTAAAAACCCCAATCAACCCTGATCTCAGCAATTCAGCCGCTTCCTGGTCAGGGTAATGTGCCAACCAAGGCGCCATTGCCGCCAACTTAAGTGGCGTTTGCGCCTTTGCCCCCAGTGGACCCCCTGAGGGCAGGCTTTTCCACTCCCTGCTCCCGTCTCTTGCTGCATTCGATCCCCAGGCGGCCCACTGCAGAATTTGCAGATGTGCTGAAAGGAACACGCTGTGCCTCTATCACACTGCCTATCCTGGAATTTCCAGCACTCTCTACCGCGCTTCTTTGGCTTCGTAGCCACCCGTGCTGACACCGTCCGTCCACTGGGAAGCAACAACGCCACGCCCTTCAACCCCAACTTTGACCACAAATGCATGTCTTGCGTGCCAAAGTATAATTGCGGGTTCCACACCATCTTTCTACGGAAGACCATGTCGTACTAGCGCCATGCCCCTTCCTTAAAACTGGTGTGTATGTCCTCTATCGTGTCCTGATACTTGAACAAATTATGCCCCTGCATCAGCCATTTGTCCACGTAGAATGAGGCCAACACTCTAAAGCATTTCTGCCATTCCTCGTACATCTCCGGCCTTCAGAACTTTTAAGGTCCAGTGCCCACGGCCGCCCTTTCCTTATCCCTAAATGCATTAAGCGACAACTCGAATATGTTTATGTACCTTCCCTCCTGAATCTTTTTAATTATTCTAGACTTCAGGTGGCCGTAAATATAGTGAACCAGGCACGGGTAGGTATCGCCCTGAGCCGCTACTTTCCTGGCAACCACCTGCCCCTGCCCCAGAACTGGGAACCCCTGTGTTTGCGGCCCTAAAGCCCCCCTTAGTGGCTCCCTACTAGCTTCCTTAGCCTTGGATTGCACTGCCGCCATCTTTTTGATCCACCTAAACATCCTCTGCTGGCCTTTACCCACTAACCCTAAGTCTTCCCCACTTACAGACCCAGAGTCACTAGAAGATGAACCAGTGTCAGAGTGTGTGATGTTTGGGTGGCTGCACTCACCACTAGGGCCTGCTTGGGCCGCAACTCCGACTGTCGATGCCTGCATGGCCTCCTTTGCTGATGATTCCCTGGTGCTGACCTATGGACACAGAACATTGTGAGGAGTACTCTGGGCAAAAGAATGACCCCCAGGGTGGCCCTTCCCCCACAATGCCCCTGTCCCTCATCCGCACACAAACCCAGTGCCACAGACACAGCCTTCCTGATCACTTCCTCATTCATGCTTGCATTCATGCTGCCATATCCTCTATCAGAGTGAGATGTGCCCCTATTGCAACTCTCATGCTACCCACAGCCCTGCATACCCATATGCGCCTAGCCAGAGTTGCCCACATTCGGAACCATATCCATATCCTGCCCCCTACCGGGGCCCACACACCTGGTTGTTGTGAATCTCACTGACTCCCTTCCCACTGCACACTCACATCTCCTAAAACCCTCTGACATTCTGTCACAGCAGCCGCTCATCCATGCAGTCTCAGCCCTGTCCCGGCTTGCTACTGCCTCATTTTTCCTTTGCAAAGCCCTCCCAGCCTGATACTCTGCCTCACTGACCTCCGCCTGCTACTGGGCTCTGCTCTACTTAATCCACCTCCAGATCCATGCGCCCCCTAGCGGGGCTCCCCCCGCCCCCTGAAGGCCCTTCTCCTGCCCGGAGACTCCCCCACTTACTAGGGGGGCTCCGGTGCTGTGCTCTGGGACTCCAGTCCTCCCACCCGCGACCGCGCTCCTCACCGTCTGAAAACAATGAGGGTGACACAGCGCGTGACGTGTCACGTCGGTGGGCGGGACCCGGTGACGTCACCACGTTACCCGGCGAAGTAGGCCGTAATGGACCACGCGGCCTCCCCAGCGGCACAACACCATCCACCTCCCCCCCCCCCCAGTCCCCTCTGGGCATATCACCTCAGCCAGGGAATAGGGCAAGGGCGAGGACAGCGGCCATCGCCGGCGGTGGCAAAATAGGCAGTGGCTACGCTGCAGCCCCACCTCCAGGCCCCAAGTGACGCTGCCTGCCTGGCAAAATGCTCCCTGCTGCTCCCCACTAGGGCCTGCCCTAACATCCCCCACCAGGGAACTAACTAGAGGCCTAAGACTGCCTGCCATAGCCCCTGCTGCCTGTTGCGCCCACTAAGGCCTGCCCTGCCGACTACCCCCTGCCAAATATCCTGGGGCCTACCACCCGGAGAGGGACTCTCCACTCCAGGCCCATCCCCCCACTACTAGCCCTGGGTTGCCTCTCCTGGCCTAGCTCTGGGGACTGTCACCACCACGGGCCTCCTAACCACGTTCCTTGACCTTCCTAGAGTTCTAGCTGGGGGGTGGGCCTGAGGGGAGGGGGATACCACATCTTCGTCACTTGACTCCCTCCTCTCTCTTGCAGGTCCTTTTTTCTTTGATGCCGACTCCACGCCTTCTCTATAATGCTTCGGAGGAACCGACTTCCTTCTGGCTCTATCCATCACTGACACCGGACAAATCCTGCAACTCAACAGTGAAGATTTCTCCTTGAAGTCTGGAACAGGAAGAGGCCGGCATCACTGTGTTATAAGCTTGTATAATGTGGCTATTCCCAGAGAACCTTAAGTGAAACAGGCTTATACAAAAGGTTATTACCAAGGGAGATCGCTGATTTACTTAGTATAAGTTCTTTTTATAACACTTTACAGAATCAAAATAAAGTGAATAAAACAGATGAAATGTAGCCTTTGTATGTTTTACACACTTGTAAAGAGTTGTGTTCTTTAAATATAGAAGGCAGCAAACAAGCTGCTTATTGGTATTTGTCTGAGAAAAGCAGATTTTTATAGCAAAGTCTGTTTTTAGTTAAGCTTAGAAGTGAGAAACTGAATTGCAGTCTGCAATGTCCATATATCAAGAGGTATCAGGTTACAGCAGGCAAAGTGTGTGATACAGAGAGAAGGAGAGAGCCAGATTTAACCAGTTGTAAGCACTTTAACAGTTTGTATGTCAGCAGAACTTTGGATAACAATATATACAGCTAGAGACAATTGTATATAAAATTAATGATACTTGCGAGTGAGTTCAGAACTGCAGAGAGCGAAGTTGGCACTGAGTCAAAACGGATCACAGCAGGGAAGCTGTTCTTATTTCCTGGTAGAGGTAAAAACTCAGTAACGGAGCTGGCTGGAAAATCAGACTGCAGAGTTAACACAGACTTGCAAGAGTTGCTGCCAAAGTCTGTGTCTTGAAGTGTAAATGCTTCTTAGGTTTAGAAGCTGGAGAAATGACAACAAGGATTTCCTTAAACAGGTACAAAAGCAGGATCTGTAGATTTTAGCTTTAGAGCTTGAAGCAGAGTGGGAACTACAAACTTCAATTATCAAGCAAAGCACAGGTGTACTGAACACACCTTTAAAGGGAGGTGAAGGAGTGGGTTGGTCTTAGTTCTTAAAGCTAGAGGAATATGACAGATCCCCCCTTTCAGGGGCGCACCCTTCCCGGATCCAAGCCTGGTTTGTCAGGATGTAGACGATGGAAGGATGTGAGCAATTGGGGAGCATGTAAATCCCTAAGGGGTATCCAAGAATCCTCCTCATGACCATACCCTTTCCAATGTACCAAATACTCAATTGTTCTACCCCGGCGGCGCAAATCCAGAATTGATTCCACTTCGAATTCCGTTTGATCTTCTATCAGCTGAGGAGAGTCCTTGATGCCTTGAGGAATATAAACATCAGATCCTTGATAGGGTTTAAATAGAGAAACATGGAAGGATGGGTGTATCCTGTAAGATGCGGGTAGATCAAGAATCGCTGCATTAGTGTTGATCATTCTTTTTATCTTGAACGGACCTATGAACTGGTTAGCCAGTTTTTTGCTTGGTACCTTTAATTTGAGGTTTTTTGTTGAGAGCCAAACTCTATCGCCAACTGAGTATTGTGGTGGAGTTAGATGTTTTTTATCAAAATAACTCTTTTGGGTACATTTAGATTTCTCTAAGTGAATCTTTAGGGAAGACATAGTTTGTTTCAAATTAGAGACATAATCCAGAGCATAAGGTGATTTTGAGGTGGAGATGAAGTTGGGTACAGTGGTTGGATGGTAACCATAAGTGGCAAAGAAGGGTGAAACTTTAGTAGAAGAGTTGATGGAATTGTTGTATGCGAACTCTGCAAGCGGTAACCATTCAACCCAATCATCCTGGTTCTGTGAGATATAACACCTTAAGTATTGCTCCAAAGTCTGATTCAATCTTTCAGTAAGGCCATTAGATTGGGGGTGAAATGCTGTTGACATTCTAGAGGAGATTCTTAACAATTTACATAGTTCCTTCCAAAACCTGGATGTAAATTGAGTCCCTCGGTCAGTGACTATAGAGGTCGGTAAACCATGGAGTTTCACGATGTGATCAAAGAATGTTTTAGCTGTTGTGAGAGCGTTTGGAATTCTCTTAAGAGGTATGAAATGAAAGAGTTTAGTAAGATGATCTATAACCACTAATATGGTTGTGAATGAATTAGATGGTGGTAATTCGACTATGAAGTCCATTCCAATCATGGTCCAAGGGACTTCAGGTATAGGTTATGGTTTTAGTAAACCAAAAGGTCTGTGGTGTTTTTTGCAAGCTGCACATACATGACAATCTGACACAAAGGTAACTACATCTTGTCTTAAACCAGGCCACCAGTAATTCCTTGTTAACAAATCCTGGGTTTTAGTGATTCCAGGATGACCGGACATAGGGTTCGTATGATGTAGATGTAGGATCTCCTTCCTTACAGAAGGAGGAACGTATAACAAATTGTTGTTGAAGTATAATCCTGAAGTGGCGTCCTTTTTTGCAGCATAATGGAATGGTAGAATCTTTTAGTATAGCTAATAAAATGTCTTTTTGTAGGCTAGAAGTTACAGCTATAAACTTGGTCGACGGTATAACTGTTTGTTGTTCTTCCTTTTTATTATGTTTAGTAAAAGAACGGGAAAGAGCATCAGCTTGGATGTTCCTTAAACCTGGTCTATATGTGATCTGAAAGTTAAATCGGTCCAGGAATAAAGACCATCGGACTTGTCTTGATGACATGGTCTTGTTTTTTTTTAAGATATTGTAAATTCTTATGATCGGTAAGAACTGTAAAAGGTTTGAGTGTCCCTTCCAGTAGGTGTCTCCAGTGTTCCAGGGCACATTTGATAGCCAGAAGTTCCAGGTCCCCCACGGAGTAATTCCTTTCAGCTATAGACAGGAGTCGAGAGTAAAAAGCTACAGGATGTAGGACTGAAGTATTGGTTTGTTGTTGGGAGAGAATAGCACCAATACCAACAGTAGAAGCATCAACCTCTAACACAAATTGGAATTCTGGATTAGGAAGCTGTAGGATAGGAGCTGAAGTAAAACATTCTTTTAAATGCTCAAAAGCTTGTTGGGCTTCTACAGTCCAAATGAGTCGATTCTTACCGGTTAACTTAGTTAGAGGTTGGACAATGGATGAAAATCCTTTGATGAATCTCCTATAAAAATTAGAGAAGCCTAGAAACCTCTGAAGAGGTTTCACAGAGGTAGGTACAGGCCATTTAAGTATGGATGTAACCTTCTCTGGATCCATGTTTACACCGTTAGGGGAGATTATGTAACCCAAAAATTTTATTGTCTTTACATGGAATACACATTTCTCAGCCTTGGCGTATAGCTGATGTTCTCTTAATCTAGACAAAACCCATCTTACATGTTTTACATGATCAGTTAGATATTTGGAGTATATCAAAATATCGTCTAGATATATTACAACACACACATCCATTAAGTCTTTGAAAATATCATTTATGAAAAATTGAAATGTGGCCGGAGCATTAGTTAAACCGAATGGCATAACATTATATTGAAAGAGATCATAACGGGTTCTGAATGCTGTTTTCCATTCGTCACCGTTCAAGTAATTCAGGTATTAAAGGAAGTGGATACCTATTTTTAATCGTAATAGAGTTTAATGCTCTGTAGTCAATGATTGGGCGTAAGGTCCCATCTTTATTTGTGACAAAGAATATGCCCGCTGCTGCAGGAGAGGTTGAGGTAGAAATAAAACCTTTCCTTAGATTATCGTCTAGGTACTCTCTGAGAAATTTTAATTCTTTTTGAGAGAGTGGAAAAATTGGGCCGAACGGTATGATAGACCCAGGTTTAGTATCAATGGGGCAATCATAAGGTCTGTGTGGATGTAGATTTTCGGCTTCCTTAAGGTCAAATACATCTGAAAAGTCTGAATACTGCAATGGTATATGAGGGTGTAGAGTTTTGATTTCCACAAAGGGAGAACAGGTAGCAGAACAGTATGGGGAAGAAAAAGTTACTGTGTTACTGCTCCAGTCTATTTGAGGGTTGTGTTTTCTTAACCAAGGATAACCCAATATTAAGGGGTGTAGTGAGCTAGGAATGATATCAAACATAATGTATTCTGTATGACCCATGTTACAAGAGACAAGTAAGGGAACAGTATGGTGTGTGATTGGGCCTTTTAAATAAGTAGAGCCATCAATAACCTTCACATAGATAGGGGTTTGCTTTTGCACACAAGGTATTTTATTAGTATATACAAGGGTTTTGTCAATGAAGCTTCCATAAGCTCCAGAATCAATCAGCGCCTCAGTCTTGAGATGATGCTGGTCCCACTGCAAAGACAATGTGAAAGTTAATTGTGATTCATGAAGGTTATCAGTATTTGGGTTAACTATAAGAATCTTACCCCTTTTTTGCCGGTTCAGAATAGGGCAGGAAGAGACACTGTGTTCTTTATTCCCACAGTACATACAGAGGTTTGATATCCTCCTTCTCTGTTTCTCTTCTTGGGATAATGGTCCACGGATGGCCCCATTTTCCATGGGCACAGGGGCTGTGGAGGTCTTTTCAGCATGAGAGGATGTAAACCTTTTGAGGTAAGTCTCTGGGTGTTGTTTTTCGGCTCTCCTCTCTCTGTATCGTCTGTCCATTGCTATGCATATCTTTATGAGGGATTCCATGGTGTCTGGAGGTTCAATGCGAGAGATCTCATCCTTAAGGTGTTCAGAGAGACCTAAACGAAATTGGTTTTTTAAACTTACAGTATTCCACTGCGAATCTGTGGACCAGAGCTGAAAATCTGTCACATAGTCCTCAACTGGACGTTTGCCTTGCTTCAGGGTGCGCAAATTTGTTTCTGCTGTTAACTGGGTGTTGCAATCCTCATACAAGACAGCCATCTCCTTAAAAAATTCACTGATAGAATTCATAATAGGATCATCAGTTTCATAAAACTTATCAGCCCACGAACGGGGATCTCCAGTTAGATAAGAGATGGTAGTACAAACCTTGATCTTGTCAGTGTAATAAGTCCTGGGCTTCATGGAAAACATCAGCATGCATGCATTTCTGAATTCACGAAAGCGTGTTCTTTCACCAGAAAAAATACGTGGAGGGTTAACCTGTGGTTCAGGGTGATCAGCCTCTTTCCTTGAAAAGAAATCATTCATTAACCTCTTCAGGGTGTGGTTTTCATTTTTAACTTCAGTCAAACCTTGTGCTAAAATTTCAACTTTCTGGTTTAAGGAAGCTATTTCAATTGCCATTGAGGCAGGATCCATGATTTTCCTATATACAAGCTTTAAACTATAATGTATATATGTTAGTAAATTTCTTTATAGGCTTGATAATTCTGTTATAAGCTTGTATAATGTGGCTATTCCCAGAGAACCTTAAGTGAAACAGGCTTATACAAAAGGTTATTACCAAGGGAGATAGCTGATTTACTTAGTATAAGTTCTTTTTATAACACTTTACAGAATCAAAATAAAGTGAATAAAACAGATGAAATGTAGCCTTTGTATGTTTTACACACTTGTAAAGAGTTGTGTTCTTTAAAGATAGAAGGCAGCAAACAAGCTGCTTATTGGTATTTGTCTGAGAGAAGCAGATTTTTATAGCAAAGTTTCTTTTTAGTTAAGCTTAGAAGTGAGAAACTGAATTGCAGTCTGCAATGTCCATATATCAAGAGGTATCAGGTTACAGCAGGCAAAGTGTGTGATACAGAGAGAAGGAGAGAGACAGATTTAACCAGTTGTAAGCACTTTAACTGTTTGTATGTCAGCAGAACTTTGGATAACAATATATTCAGCTTGAGACAATTGTATATAAAATTAATGATACTTGCGAGTGAGTTCAGAACTGCAGAAAGTGAAGTTGGCACTGAGTCAAAACGGATCACAGCAGGGAAGCTGTTCTTATTTCCTGGTAGAGGTAAACACTCAGTAACGGAGCTGGCTGGAAAATCAGACTGCAGAGTTAACACAGACTTGCAAGAGTTGCTGCCAAAGTCTTTTTCTTGAAGTGTAAAGCGGCAGGAAATGCTTCTTAGGTTTAGAAGCTGGAGAAATGACAACAATGATTTCCTTAAACAGGTACAAAAGCAGGATCTGTAGATTTTAGCTTTAGAGCTTGAAGCAGAGTGGGAACTACAAACTTCAATTATCAAGCAAAGCACAGGTGTACTGAACACACCTTTAAAGGGAGGTGAAGGAGTGGGTTGGTCTTAGTTCTTAAAGCTACAGGAATATGACACACTGCTGCAGGGACCAATAAAGGTAAGCACAAACACCCGCCTCCCCCCTTGCAACAATGTAGCAAACACAACATTAGAGCACTCCAGACTTCAAGTTAGTTGTCCCTTAAGGTTGTTACAGGCCCACTATAGGGCCCTCCACTATCATTTATAACTCTTTCTAATTGGCCACAGCATAGAAGGTAACCTAAGTTACAACATGGCAGCTCCAATTGTTTTATAGACACTTAGGGGTAGATTGAAAAAGCAGCAGATGCTGCTATCTAACCCTGTACTTTCCAGATCAATGGAAATGTAAGTTAAGAAGCAGCAGTCATAAGACCGCTGCTCCTTAACTCGTCCGCCACCTCTGAGGCAGCGGACAGCAATTAGCCTGATCGGATAGGATCGGGTTAATGGACACCCCCTGCTAGTAGCCGATTGGCCGCGACTATGCAGGAGACGGCATTGCACAAGCATTTCAAGAGAAATGCTTGTGCAATGATAAATGCTGAAAGAGTATGCTGTCGGCATTTATCAATGTGCGGCGGACATGATATGCTACAGCTATATACACTATGCTAAATCGGCCCCTAAAACTTTACACTTATTTTGTCACTATTTAAACAGTTAATTAAACTTTAAAAAATACAACTACGTGTTATTGTCAGACTAATATTTTCTTTGAATGCATCATTCTATCTAGCATTTATTAAGGCCTAGATTTGGAGTTTGGCGGTAGCCGTGAAAACCAGCGTTAGAGGCTCCTAACGCTGGTTTAAGGCTACCTCCGGTATTTGGAGTCAGTCAAAAAAGGGTCTAACGCTCACTTTTCAGCCGCGACTTTTCCATACCGCAGATCCCCTTACGTCAATTGCGTATCCTGGCCTAGATTTGGAGTTTGGCGGTAGCCGTGAAAACCAGCGTTAGAGGCTCCTAACGCTGGTTTTAGGCTACCTCCGGTATTTGGAGTCAGTAAAAAAAGGGTCTAACGCTCACTTTTCAGCCGCGACTTTTCCATACCGCAGATCCCCTTACGTCAATTGCGTATCCTATCTTTTCAATGGGATTTTTCTAACTCCGGTATTTAGAGTCGTGTCTGAAGTGAGCGTTAGAATTCTAACGACAAAACTCCA
Organism: Bombina bombina; assembly: GCF_027579735.1. Classification (NCBI taxonomy): domain Eukaryota; kingdom Metazoa; phylum Chordata; class Amphibia; order Anura; family Bombinatoridae; genus Bombina; species Bombina bombina. The sequence goes on from NC_069502.1 coordinate 1,163,805,105, forward strand.
GCCGCAGAAAAAAGTCAGTAGTTAAGAGCTTTCTGGGCTAATGCCGGTTCATAAAGCTCTTAACTACTGTACTCTAAAGTACACTAACACCCATAAACTACCTATGTACCCCTAAACCGAGGTCCCCCCACTTAGCCGCCACTCGATTAAATTTTTTTAACCCCTAATCTGCCGACCGCCACCCACGTTATCCTTATGTACCCCTAATCTGCTGCCCCTAACACCGCAGACCCCTATATTATATTTATTAACCCCTAATCTGCCCGCCTCAACGTCGCCTCCACCTGCCTACACTTATTAACCCCTAATCTGCCGAGCGGACCTGAGCGCTACTATAATAAAGTTATTAACCCCTAATCCGCCTCACTAACCCTATAATAAATAGTATTAACCCCTAATCTGCCCTCCCTAACATCGCCGACACCTAACTTCAATTATTAACCCCTAATCTGCCGCCTGGAGCTCACCGCTATTCTAATAAATGTATTAACCCCTAAAGCTAAGTCTAACCCTAACACTAACACCCCCCTAAGTTAAATATAATTTTTATCTAACGAAATTAATTAACTCTTATTAAATAAATTATTCCTATTTAAAGATAAATACTTACCTGTAAAATAAACCCTAATATAGCTACAATATAAATTATAATTATATTATAGCTATTTTTAGGATTAATATTTATTTTACAGGTAACTTTGTAATTATTTTAACCAGGTACAATAGCTATTAAATAGTTAAGAACTATTTAATAGCTAAAATAGTTAAAATAATTACAAATATACCTGTAAAATAAATCCTAACCTAAGTTACAATTAAACCTAACACACACTATCAATAAATTAATTAAATAAAATACCTATAATTATCTACAATTAAACCATAAACTAACTAAAGTACAAAAAATAAAAAAGAACTAAGTTACAAAAAATAAAAAAATATTTACAAACATTAGAAATATATTACAACAATTTTAAACTAATTACACCTACTCTAAGCCCCCTAATAAAATAACAAAGCCCCCCAAAATAAAAAAATGCCCTACCCTATTCTAAATTACTAAAGTTCAAAGCTCTTTTACCTTACCAGCCCTGAACAGGGCCCTTTGCGGGGCATGCCCCAAGAAGTTCAGCTCTTTTGCCTGTAAAAGAAAACATACAATACCCCCCCCCAACATTACAACCCACCACCCACATACCCCTAATCTAACCCAAACCCCCCTTAAATAAACCTAACACTAAGCCCCTGAAGATCTCCCTACCTTGAGTCGTCTTCACCCAGCCAAGCCAAATTCTTCATCCAAGTGGAGCAAGAAGAGGTCCTCCATCCGGTAGAAGTCTTCATCCAAGCGGGGCAGAAGAGGTCTTCCATCCGATTGAAGTCTTCATCCAAGAGGCATCTTCTATCGTCATCCATCCGGAGTGGAGCGGCAGCATCCTGAAGACCTCCGACGCGGAACATCCATCCTGGCCGACGACTGAACGACGAATGACGGTTCCTTTAAATGACGTCATCCAAGATGTCGTCCCTCGAATTCCGATTGGCTGATAGGATTCTATCAGCCAATCGGAATTAAGGTAGAAATATTCTGATTGGCTGATGGAATCAGCCAATCAGGATCAAGTTCAATCCGATTGGCTGATCCAATCAGCCAATAGAATGCGAGCTCAATCTGATTGGCTGATTGGATCAGCCAATCGGATTGAACTTGATTCTGATCAGAATATTCCTACCTTAATTCCGATGGGCTGATAGAATCCTATCAGCCAATCAGAATTCGAGGGACGCCATCTTGGATGACGTCATTTAAAGGAACCGTCATTCGTCATTAAGTCGTCGGCCAGGATGGATGTTCCGCGTCAGAGGTCTTCAGGATGCTGCCGCTCCGCTCCGGATGGATGACGATAGAAGATGCCTCTTGGATGAAGACTTCAATCAGATGGAAGACCTCTTCTGCCCCGCTTGGATGAAGACTTCTACCGGATGGAGGACCTCTTCTTGCTCCGCTTGGATGAAGAATTTGGCTCGGCTGGGTGAAGACGACTCAAGGTAGGGAGATCTTCAGCGGCTTAGTGTTAGGTTTATTTAAGGGGGGTTTGGGTTAGATTAGGGGTATGTGGGTGGTGGGTTGTAATGTTGGGGGGGGGTATTGTATGTTTTTTTTTACAGGCAAAAGAGCTGAACTTCTTGGGGCATGCCCCGCAAAGGGCCCTGTTCAGGGCTGGTAAGGTAAAAGAGCTTTGAACTTTTTTTATTTTGGGGGGCTTTGTTATTTTATTAGGGGGCTTAGAGTAGGTGTAATTAGTTAAAAATTGTTGTAATATATTTCAAATGTTTGTAAATATTTTTTTATTTTTTGTAACTTAGTTCTTTTTTATTTTTTGTACTTTAGTTAGTTTATTTCATTGTATTTATTTGTAGGAATTGTATTTAATTTATTTATTGATAGTGTAGTGTTAGGTTTAATTGTAGATAATTATAGGTATTTTATTTAATTAATTTATTGATAGTGTAGTGTTAGGTTTAATTGTAACTTAGGTTAGGATTTATTTTACAGGTAAATTTGTAATTATTTTAACTATTTTAGCTATTAAATAGTTCTTAACTATTTAATAGCTATTGTACCTGGTTAAAATAAATACAAAGTTACCTGTAAAATAAATATTAATCCTAAAATAGCTATAATATAATTATAATTTATATTGTAGCTATATTAGGATTTATTTTACAGGTAAGTATTTATCTTTAAATAGGAATAATTTATTTAATAAGAGTTAATTAATTTCGTTAGATTAAAATTATGTTTAATTTAGGGGGGTGTTAGTGTTAGGGTTAGACTTAACTTTAGGGGTTAATACATTTATTAGAATAGCGGTGAGCTCCAGTCGACAGATTTGGGGTTAATAAATATAATATAGGGGTCGGCGGTGTTAGGGGCAGCAGATTAGGGGTACATAGGGATAATGTAAGTAGCGGCGGCTTACGGAGCGGCAGATTAGGGGTTAAATATAATATACAGGGGTCAGCGATAGCGGGAGCGGCAGAATAGGGGTTAATAAGTGTAAGGTTAGGGGTGTTTAGACTCGGGGTACATGTTAGAGTGTTAGGTGCAGACGTAGGAAGTGTTTCCCCATAGCAAACAATGGGGCTGCGTTAGGAGCTGAACGCGGCTTTTTTGCAGGTGTTAGGTTTTTTTTCAGCTCAAACAGCCCCATTGCTTCCTATGGGGGAATCGTGCACGAGCACGTTTTTGAGGCTGGCCGCGTCCGTAAGCAACTCTGGTATCAAGAGTTGCAGTTGCGTTAAATATGCTCTACGCTCCTTTTTTGGAGCCTAACGCTGACATTATATGGACTCTCAATACCAGAGTTATTTTAAAGGTGCGGCCAGAAAAAAGCCAGCGTTAGCTACGCAGGTCCTTACCGACAAAACTCTAAATCTAGCCGTTAGTATTCAATGTTCCTTTAATATGACTCACAGTCAACAGAGCATATATAGCAATTGGGTTTCAAATGTAGCCATTTATTTATCTTATTTTATACAAGCTGGGCTACAGTCCATCTGTTTGGGAAGCACTTAGGGTTTTATGGGGTTCTCCAAATCAAGGTTATTTTAATCCATATGAAAAGGAATCGCTATATATTTTAGTATTAAAATTATATTTGTATTCACATTTAATACACAAAACAGTGCAATACATACAATTTAAAAACATACAAATTATATTTTAAAAATAATAAAAAAGCAACCAATTATATAAATTTACATAAATCTCATAATTAACTATATATAAAATCCAGTGGGCATTCAAAATCCACAATATTGCTCAAAGCACATCAACAAAATCTAATCCTATTAAAACCCAGCCTAAGGTTATCCAATGATATTTGCCTTACAATCAGCTAGATTATGAGTTTTGCGTTATGAGTGAAAAAGCATCGTTATGCTTCATAACGCTATTTTTTCCCTAACGCCGTTATTACAAGTCTTGCAGGTATAGGTGTACCGCACACCTTTTTGACCGTGACGCAACATCAGTACCGCACTTTAAAAAAAGTCCTTTTTCAATGGGACTCCCATAGCGACGGTATTACGAGTTTGCCTGGGAGGCCAAAAAGTGAGCGGTACACTCTATAACCACAAGATCCGTACCGCCATCTAAAGTCAGTAGTTATGAGTTTTACGTTACAAAGCTGTAGCATAAAACTCATAACTAAACTGTCACAAAGTACACTAACATCCATAAACTACCTATTAACCCCTAAACCAAGGCCCTCCCGAATCGTAAATACTAAAATAAAAATATTAACCCCTAATCTGCCGCTCCGGACATCGCCGCCACTATTAAAATGTATTAACCCCTCTTCCGCCGCTCCCCGAAATAGTCGCCGCTATAATAAACCTATTAACCACTAAACCGCCGCCCTCCTGCATCGCAAACACTACTTTAATATTATTAACCCCTAATCTGGCGTCCGCCCACGCCGCCGCTATAATAAACCTATTAACCACTAAACCGCAAGCCCCCACAACAAAATATACTAAATTAAACTATTAACCCCATAACCTCTGGCCTCCCACATCACTACATAAATATATTAACCCCTAAACCTAACCCTAACATAACCCTAAGTCTAACCCTAACCTTAACACCCCCTAACTTAAATATAATTAAAATAAATCTAAATAAACCTTACAATTATTAATTAAATAATTCCTATTTACAACTAAATACATACTTACCTGTAAAATAAAACCTAAGATAGCTACAATATTACTAATAGTTATATTGTAGCTATCTTAGGTTTTATTTTTATTTCACAGTTAAGTATGTATTTATTTTAACTAGGTAGACTAGTTAGTAAATAGTTATTAACTATTTACTAACTACCTAGTTAAAATAAATACACATTTACCTGTAAAATAAAACCTAACCTGCCTTACACTAAAACTTAACATTACAATTAAATCAAATAAATTAAATTAATCAAATACAATTATCTAAATTACAACAAAAAAAACACTAAATTACACAAAATAAAAAATGAAATTATCAACAACAAAAAATACTCCTAATCTAATAGCCCTATCAAAATAAAAAAGCCCCCCCCCCCCAAAATAATAAAACCCCAAGCCTACACTAAACTGCTAATAGCTCTTAAAATGGACTTTTTATGGATAACAGCTCTTTTACCTGGCAATTACAATCACCCCCCAAGAGTAAAACCAACCACTCACCCAACCAAACCCCCCAAATAAAACTCTATCTAAATAAACCTAAGCTAACCATTGCCCTGAAAAGGGCATTTGGGTGAGCATTGCCCTTCAAAGGACATTTAGCTCTTTTACAGTGCCCAAACCCTAAGCTAAAAATAAAACCCACCCAATAAACCCTTAAAAAAACCTAACACTAAACCCCGACGATCCACTTACAGTTTTCGAAGACCGGGCATCCATCCTTATCCAGCCGCGATGTCCTCATCCAAGCGGGCAGAAGTCCTCATCGAAGCCGGCAGAAGTTTTCATCCAAGCAGGCAGAAGTCTTTATTGAACCGGCCAGAAGTCTTAATCCAAGAGGGCAGAAGTCTTCATCCAGACGGCATCTTCTATCTTCTGATCGTTGCTGGAAAATGAAGTTCACTTTAAGTGACGTCATCCAAGATGGCATCCCTTACATTCCGATTGGCTGATAGAATTCTATCAGCCAATAGGAATTAAAGGGGAAAAAATCCTATTGGCTGATCCAATCAGCCAATAGAATTTAGCTTTAATCCTATTGGCTGATCCAATCAGCCAATAGGATTTTTTCCCCTTTAATTCCTATTGGCTGATAGAATTCTATCAGCCAATTGGAATGTAAGGGACGCCATCTTGGATGACCTCACTTAAAGTGAACTTCATTTTCTAGTGACGATCGGAAGAAGAGGATGCTCAGCGCTGGATGTCTTGAAGATGGAGCCGCTCCGCTCCGGATGGATGAAGATAGAAGATGCCGTCGGGATGAAGACTTCTGCCCGCTTGGATGAAGACTTCTGCCCGCTTCGATGAGGACTTCTGCTTGCTTGGATGAGGACTTTGCCGGCTGGATGAGGATGGATGTCCGGTCTTCGAAAAATGTAAGTGGATCGTCAGGGGTTAGTGTTTTTTAAGGGTTTATTGGGTGGGTTTTATTTTTAGCTTAGGGTTTGAGCAATGTAAAATAGCTAAATGCCCTTTTCAGGGCAATGGTTAGCTTAGGTTTATTTAGATAGAGTTTTATTTGGGGGGTTTGGTTGGGTGGGTGATGGGTTTTACTGTTGGGGGGATGTTTGTAATTTTTATTGCCAGGTAAAAGAGCTGTTATCTTTGGGGCAATGCCCCGCAAAAGGCCCTTTTAAGGGCTATTGGCAGTTTAGTGTAGGCTAGGGGTTTTATTATTTTTTTGGGGGGGTGGGCTTTTTATTTTGATAGGGCTTTTAGATTAGGAGTAATTCTTTTTTTTTGTTGATAATTTTGTTTTTATTTTATGTACTTTAGTGTTTTTTTGTAATTTAGATAACTGTATTTGATTAATTTAATTTATTTGAATTAATTGTAATGTTAGGTTTTAGTATAAGGCAGGTTAGGTTTTATTTTACAGGTAAATTTGTATTTATTTTAACTAGGTAGTTAGTAAATGGTTAATAACTATTTACTAACTAATCTACCTAGTTAGAATAAATACAAACTTACCTGTGAAATAAAAATAAAACCTAAGATAGCTACAATATAACTATTAGTTATTTTGTAGCTAGCGTAGTTTTTTTTTCACAGGTAAGTAAGTATTTAGTTTTAAATATATATTATTTAGTTAATAATTGTAAGGTTTATTTAGCTTTATTTGAATTATATTTAAGTTAGGGGGTGTTAGGGTTAGGGTCAGGGATAGGCACAGACAAAGGCTGTGGCGGACATTTTCCAAAGTACAGACCTTAGTGAAGGACACCAAAGTACATTTGAAATTAAAAACATTATTTTATAGTGCTTGGTGTTATTATACTGATGCAGATGCCACTAATCCTATTCCTAATAATTAATCAGAAATAAAGATGTACTAAGATTGTGGCAAACACTGCAAGGGCTAGTCACGGACACCAGTGTCCGTGTATGGACACCTTGCCAATCCCTGATTAGGGTTAGACTTATGCTTAGGGTTACGTTAGGGTTATGGTTAGGTTTAGGGGTTAATATATTATGTAGTATTAGTGATGTGGGAGGCCAGAGGTTTAAGGGTTAATAACTGTAATGTAGGTGGCGGCGATGTTAAGGGCGGCAGATTAGGGGTTAATAACTGTAATGTAGGTGGCAGCGATGTTAAGGGGGGCAGATTAGGGGTTAATAGTTTTATTTAGGTGGCGGCGATGTTAAGGGTGGCAGATTAGGGGTTAATACCATTGTGTAGATTGCGGCGATGTAGGGGGCGGCAGATTAGGAGTGTTTAGACGTGGTTTTTATGTTAGGGTGTTAGGTTTAAACATAACTTTTTCGTTCTCCATAGACATCAATGGGGCTGCGTTACGGAGCTTTTGTTTCCACGATCGCAGGTGTTAGGCTTTTTTTTTGCCGGCTCTCCTTATTGATGTCTATGGGGAAATTGTGCACAAGCACATCAAAGCAGCGCTTGTATTTCGGTGCGGTTAATGAGCTCAACGCAACCAAACCTGTAATAGTAGCGCTATAGGGAGGTGAATAAAGGCCACTTTTGTGGCGGTCGTTAATTTCCCTATAGCGCTCAAAACTCGTAATCTAGCTGAATGACAGCAAACACCTTGAGATTTTTATATAAAATATTTAGTTATGCATAATGAAAACACTTTGGAATATATTTTCATGATTTATTTTGTCCTTTTTTATGCAATTTAGCAACTGAGCAATTTCTAATTCTCAAAACTTGAAAACTTTTACATATCTGTCCACAATTGGCTTTTATGAAAGTGACTACCTTTGTTGTCCGAGTTCTAAAGCCCAGATTAGCTCCTCCAAATAAGGCAAATAGTGGATGGAGTTTGACTATTGACAAATAAGTGCAGTAAAAAATATATTACTTTGTTTCGAAAGTGATAAGACTTGGCTGATATGTTATTCCAGGTTTTAATACGGTATACGGTTTTATACTGGATTTTTATATCAGTATCTGTGCATAATATTCTTTATAGTAGTGTCTATTACATGCAGTTATATGAAAATTGGTGTATACTGTCCCTTTAAACAGTCTGATGGTCGGACATGAAAAGTCCTACAGGATTGGATCCATTCTTGAGGGACATCAATTTCAACCAATTAAGGTAGATGATTTTTGAACGACAACACAATTGGCTTTGTAACATGGCACAAGGGGTTGCTCCTGTTAACCCGAATTAAAGTCACTGCTACCTTTGTCGTCAGGATTAATCTATTTTATCTTTGTGCTTTTGCACATCCATGTGTTGCTAAATCATGCAACCTTAAAGGGATATGGAACTCACATTTTTATTTTCTTTCATGATTCAGAGAGAGCAATTTTAAACAACTTTCTAATTTACTCCTATTATCAATTTTTCTTCATTCTCTTGGTATCTTTATTTTAAAAAAGCAGGAATGTAAGGTTAGGAGCCGGAAGTCAGACAGAGCATACAATTTAAAAAAAAAAAAAAAGTTTCCAATTTACTCCTATTATCAAATTTGCTTTGTTCTCGTTATTGAAGAGATACCTAGGTAGGAATCTGGTGCACGACATGGCAGGAAATAGTGCTGCAGACACGTGCACACTCCTATGCTTGCTTTCCTGATTTTCAACAAGGAATACCAAGATAATAATTGATAATAGAAGTAAATTGGAAAGCTGTTTAAAATTACATGATCTATCTGCATCATGAAGAAAAAAATTGTGTTTCATGCCCCTTTATGATTGATTTTTAGAAACCTAAACACCATGGGGCCGATTTGCTGTAGCGAATCATGTCTGCCCAACATCGCTAAATGCCAACAGGATACGCTGTCGGCATTTAACATTGCACAAGCATTTCTGGTGAACTGCTTGTGCAATGCTACCCCCTGCACATTCGCTAGCAGGGCGTGTCTATTATCCTGATCAGATTGGGATGATTGCAGTCTGCCACCTCTTAAGTTAAGGAGCAGCGGTCTTACAGTGAAGGCGATAAGTAGCGAAGCATTTTTAAATATATATTTATATGCTTATATACATATATATGTATGTGTTAATATGTGAATATGAGTAAAGAAAGGGAGTTTCATCCGTCAGCTTTTCCTTAAAAAACTTTTCTTTATTGGAATAATCATTAAAAGACATGCGTCAGCAAATAAACATAGTATCGGGCGTAGCACAAACTGGTTACGCGTTTCGGATACAAGATCCGTAGTCACAGCCTGTGACTACGGATCTTGTATCCGAAACATGTAAGCCAGTTTGTGCTACGCCCGATACTATGTTTGTTTATTTGCTGACCCATGTCTTTTAATGATTATTCCAATAAAGAAAAGTTTTTTAAGGAAAAACTGACGGATGAAACTCCCTTTCTTTACTCATCTTCAAGTTCCAGTTATCCAGACGCTATATGTTATGTATGGATAGGAGCAGGTGTGCCGAGATTGCAGTGTCCCGATTGGATAGAGGGTAGGTCACGTGATTGTGACGTAAGGGTATAGAAGATTGTGAGCCACGAGAAACAATGAGAAGCGGAACAGCCAGACAAACCCTGTGAGCCGAACACTTAGAGTGAGAGAGACAGAGTCCCCACCTACAATATGGCACAAGGTAAAGGCTAACAAAGTCATCTCGTTTGCAAGGGCTTTAACCTCATTTTGGGATATCGATGTATTAATCATCTGAAAATTGTTACCCTGTTGCCCTCATTATAACACTGCGGGGGGTAGTTATCAAGCCGTCAACCTCAAATACGCTGGAATTCCGCAGCGTATTTGTGGCGAGGCTGATTCGCCTTAGTTATCAAAGGCTCGAGACCGGCAAAAGTAGAATTTTGTGACGTAAGCATCGATCCGCCGGACTCAGTCCGACACAGATCGATTCTTACGTCACTCCAGATGTTCCGCACACAAGTGTGGCACATTCTCACTACTTTTGCTAGCTATCATAAAACTAGCAGGTACGCTCGGCACTTTTACGGCCCAGCGTACCTGGTTTTCAATCCGCCACCCCTGGAGGCGGTGGATCCCATAGGAATCAATGGGAGTCTGACCATAGCGAAAGTACAAGTTCGCTGCTGACAGACATCCCATTGATTTCTATGGGAGCTGTCTGCACCTAACACCCTAACATGTACCCCGAGTCTAAACACCACTAATCTGACCCCCCCTACACCGCCGCAACTAAATAAAGTTATTACCCCCTAAACCGCCGCTCCCGGAGCCCACCGCAAGCTACTCTATACATATTAACCCCTAAACCGCCGCTCCCGGAGCCCACCGCAACTATAATAAATGTATTAACCCCTAAACCGCCGCTCCCTGAACCCGCCGCAACCTATATTAAACCTATTAACCCCTATCCTGCCCCCCCTACACCGTCGCCACCTATATTAAACTTATTAACCCCTAATCTGCCCCCCCTACACCGTCGCCACCTATAATAAATTTATTAACCCCTATCCTGCCCCCCACTACGCCGCCGCCACTGTAATAAAATGATTAACCCCTAAACCTAAGTCTAACCCTAACCCTAACGCCCCCCTAACTTAAATATTAATTAAATAAATCTAAATAAATTAACTCTTATTAACTAAATGAATCCTATTTAAAACTAAATACTTACCTTTAAAATAAACCCTAATATAGCTACAATATAAATAATAATTATATTCTAGCTATCTTAGGATTTATATTTATTTTACAGGTAACTTTCAATTTATTTTAACCAGGTACAATAGCTATTAAATAGTTATTAACTATTTAATAGCTTACCTAGCTAAAATAAAGAGAAATGTACCTGTGAAATAAATCCTAACCTAAGTTACAATTACACCTAACACTACACTATACTTTAATAAATTATTCATATTTAAAAATAAATACTTACCTGTAAAATAAACCCTAAGATAGCTGCAATGTAATTAATAATTATATTATAGCTATCTTAGGATTTATATTTATTTTACAGGTAACTTTGTATTTATTTTAGCTAGTTAGAATAGTTATTAAATAGTTATTAACTATTTAATAACTACCTAGCTAAAAGAAATACAAAATTACCTGTAAAATAAATCCTAACCTAAGTTACAATTAAACCTAATACTACACTATCATTAAATTAACTAAATAAACTACCTACAAATAACTACAATTAAATACAATTACATAAACTAACTAAAGTACAAAAAATAAAAAAAGCTAAGTTACAAAAAATAAAAAATTAAGTTACAAACATGTTAAAAATATTACAACAATTTTAAGCTACTTACACCTAATCTAAGCCCCCTAATAAAATAACAAACCCCCCCAAAATAAAAAAAATCCCTACCCTATTCTAAATTAAATAAATTTCAAAGCTCTTTTACCTTACCAGCCCTTAAAAGGGCCATTTGTGGGGGCATGCCCCAAAAAGTTCAGCTCTTTTGCCTGTAAAAGAAAAATACAACCCCCCCCAACATTAAAACCCACCACCCACATACCCCTAATCTAACCCAAACCCCCCTTACAAAAACCTAACACTAATCCCCTGAAGATCATCCTACCTTGAGTCGTCTTCACTCAGCCGAGCCACCGATGGAACTGAAGAGGACATCCGGAGCGGAAGAAGTTAATCCTCCAAGCGGCGCTGAAGAAATCTTCCATCCGATGAAGTCATCATCCAGGCGGCGCTGAAGAGGTCTTCTATCCGGGCGAAGTCATCTTCCAAGCCGGGTCTTGAATCTTCCTTCCGCCGACGCGGAACCACCTTCTTCACCGACGGACTACGACGAATGACGGCTCCTTTAAGGGACGTCATCCAAGATGGCGTCCCCTCAATTCCGATTGGCTGATAGGATTCTATCAGCCAATCGGAATTAAGGTAGGAAAATCTGATTGGCTGATGGAATCAGCCAATCAGATTCAAGTTCAATCCGATTGGCTGATCCAATCAGCCAATCAGATTGAGCTCGCATTCTATTGGCTGATCGGAACAGCCAATAGAATGCGAGCTCAATCTGATTGGCTGATTCCATCAGCCAATCAGATTTTTCCAACCTTAATTCCGATTGGCTGATAGAATCCTATCAGCCAATCGGAATTGAGGGGACGCCATCTTGGATGACGTCCCTTAAAGGAGCCGTCATTCATCGTAGTCCGTCGGTGAAGAAGGTGGTTCCGCGTCGGCGGAAGGAAGATTCAAGACCCGGCTTGGAAGATGACTTCGCCCGGATAGAAGACCTCTTCAGCGCCGCCTGGATGATGACTTCATCGGATGGAAGATTTCTTCAGCGCCGCTTGGAGGATTAACTTCTTCCGCTCCGGATGTCCTCTTCAGTTCCATCGGTGGCTCGGCTGAGTGAAGACGACTCAAGGTAGGATGATCTTCAGGGGATTAGTGTTAGGTTTTTGTAAGGGGGGTTTGGGTTAGATTAGGGGTATGTGGGTGGTGGGTTTTAATGTTGGGGGGGGTTGTATTTTTCTTTTACAGGCAAAAGAGCTGAACTTTTTGGGGCATGCCCCCACAAATGGCCCTTTTAAGGGCTGGTAAGGTAAAAGAGCTTTGAAATTTATGTAATTTAGAATAGGGTAGGGATTTTTTTTATTTTGGGGGGGTTTGTTATTTTATTAGGGGGCTTAGATTAGGTGTAAGTAGCTTAAAATTGTTGTAATATTTTTAACATGTTTGTAACTTAATTTTTTATTTTTTGTAACTTAGCTTTTTTTATTTTTTGTACTTTAGTTAGTTTATGTAATTGTATTTAATTGTAGTTATTTGTAGGTAGTTTATTTAGTTAATTTAATGATAGTGTAGTATTAGGTTTAATTGTAACTTAGGTTAGGATTTATTTTACAGGTAAGTATTTAGTTTTAAATAGGAATAATTTATTAAAGTATAGTGTAGTGTTAGGTGTAATTGTAACTTAGGTTAGGATTTATTTCACAGGTACATTTCTCTTTATTTTAGCTAGGTAAGCTATTAAATAGTTAATAACTATTTAATAGCTATTGTAACTGGTTAAAATAAATTGAAAGTTACCTGTAAAATAAATATAAATCCTAAGATAGCTAGAATATAATTATTATTTATATTGTAGCTATATTAGGGTTTATTTTATAGGTAAGTATTTAGTTTTAAATAGGATTCATTTAGTTAATAAGAGTTAATTTATTTAGATTTATTTAATTAATATTTAAGTTAGGGGGGCGTTAGGGTTAGGGTTAGACTTAGGTTTAGGGGTTAATCATTTTATTACAGTGGCGGCGGCGTAGTGGGGGGCAGATTAGGGGTTAATAAATTTATTATAGGTGGCGACGGTGTAGGGGGGGCAGGATAGGGGTTAATAGGTTTAATATAGGTTGCGGCGGGTTCATGGAGCGGCGGTTTAGGGGTTAAACTATTTATTTAGTTGCGGAGAGGTGCGGGATCAGCAGGATAGGGGTTAATAATTTTATAATAGAGGGCGACGGTATAGGGGGGGCAGGATAGGGGTTACTAGGTATAATGTAGGTGGCAGCGGTGTCCGTGAGCGGCGGTTTAGGGGTTAATACATTTATAAGAGTTGCGGCAGGGTCTAGGAGCGGCGGTTTAGGGGTTAATACATTTATAAGAGTTGCGGCAGGGTCTAGGAGCGGCGGTTTAGGGGTTAATACATTTATAAGAGTTGCGGCAGGGTCTAGGAGCGGCGGTTTAGGGGTTAATACATTTATAAGAGTTGCGGCAGGGTCTAGGAGCGGCGGTTTAGGGGTTAATACATTTATAAGAGTTGCGGCAGGGTCTAGGAGCGGCGGTTTAGGGGTTAGTAACTTTATTTAGTTGCGGGGGGCTCCGGGGGCGCCGGTATAGGGGTTAGAGCAGTGTAGTTTAGTGTGAGTGCTTAGTGACAGGCTAGCAATAAAGCTGGGAAAAAGCCGAAGGGCAGCGAGATCGGATGAGTGATAACTCTCACAGTCCGCTGCTCATCGCCCCGCGGCTTTTTGACAGCTTTATTTGATAACTTAGGCGAACGTATTCAAGGTCCGCGGCGGCGAAGGTAGGCGAGCTTAGGCGGACGTATTGGGCCGGCGAAGCCAGAAAAGTAGACGGCTTGATAACTACCCCCCTGCATGAACACCTTTTTTACAAAGGATGTTTACACTGATCATAAGTATTGGGACATTTTCTCATATTTTAATATGTGAATATACACATATTTACACTTTAATATATATGTATATAATCATATACATATATATTTACTAGGAACACACAGTTCCCATAGACCACAATGTAAAGGCGCTTTTCAGTGCCGTATTTTCTAACATCCTACAGCCACCGACTTTGAAGCCCCAAAACTGCCTAGTGCAGTTGTTTTTTTATTTTATTTTATAATGTCCTCTATTTGAGGGCATTTGGGGCACTTTTAGAAAATTAACCAAAGATCTAATTTCTTGTTAATTTTCTGAACGCTAATTGCTACCATGAATTTGCAGTAGCAATAACCAGCCACTTGTAATGGCTGGTTATTTATCGATCACCGGCAACGGGGCAAATTTGCCAGTTCGCAGGTGTGCAATAATTTAGTGCTACACTTGTAATCTAGTCCTTAGTCAATAACTTGTGGTCAGGTGGATTGTAATTGCCAAATTCCCATGCAACGTATGGCTGACTTTACCGATATCTCACTGATACCTTTAGATTGTAAGCTTAAGAGCCTTTTAGACTGTACGTTTGAGAGCCTCTCTAACTGTAGAAAGAAATGCCAAGATACAGCGCTACACTACCCTCAGATGAGGGTTGGGTTGCTAAAGATGGTGTCCACGACTAGGAATGTGTATACATAAAGGTTAATATATAATATTGTGTTACACAAAGAATATATATAAAACCATGTGAAAAAGTACTTAAAAGGTAAAAGATTAAAAACAAAATATATATATATATATATAGGGTGTGATATTAAAATGTATTAAACAAACATTTTATTAACATAAACTGACAGTTAAAAATACAGTTAAAAATAGATTCAACAATCTAATGGATTGCCCCATACAATGTCCAAGAAGTTATGCCCTATGTAACATACAAGTGTTTAAGTCCCATACCAAAATGTCGAAAGCAAATGTTCAAGGTTAATATCCAAAAAAAATAAATAAATAAAAATGATAATATGTCCAAAGTTGGTGTAAAAATCAAAAAGGTGAAAAAATGTAAAAAATATAAAATATATTAAATATTTTTTGAAAAGATGAAAAAATAAATAAAAATATATAAAAAATATATGAGTTGTGATCAGCAACCCATATGGAAGGAATATAATATATGTGATAGTGAATAATTCTCGTGAGGTGTACACCTAAAAAGTGTGTGTCATAAAAAATGTGTCATAAAAAAGGATTCAAAATCCTGGTGAAATAAATAAAGTCCAAATTGCTCAAAAAAAAATGTGTATATAATTCCAAGTATTCCAAATGTGAGTGTAGAAAGTGCTGGGTTGATGTTCCTCTTCTTAAAAGGTTATCAAATGTAATGGGATATCCTCCTGTACCTAAAAAAGTGTACAGAAAATAGACATAGTGCAATAAAATCACTTTAGAATGACAACAACAGTATTCTACTCACCAGATATATTCTGAGCTGCAATACCAGTGTATAGCCAACGCGTTTTGGTCCTCAGGGACCTTTCTCAAGACTGGTAGCAGCTGTCTGGCTTCTACACCTTAAGTGTGTTTTGATAGCCAATGGGATGGTTTGTGGAAATTGCGCCTAAAATTCGCGCCAAAAATTCGCGGTAAAAAAAAAAAAAAAAAAAAATTCTCTTTTTTTTTTTTTTTTTTTTTTTTTTTATTCTCATTTAAAATACATTTCCAGAAATTGATAATTATATTGTCCCCCATTTCTATTATGTCAAAAATGAGTGCATTGAGTTTTAGGCAAAAATTGTCCAATTCTCCTTAGTGTCCGCTCATCGGATGTTTATACCGGATGTTAGGGCCCACCGGAAGTGACGTTTATTTGCAGACCGGAAGTGACACGCTTAATGCGCGTGACATCCGAAAGGGGAAAGAATATATATCATGTGTATTTGCCGGTGGAAGTGTCAACTCATTTTGGCATATTGGGGTTATAGTATATTGACTTGGCAAAATGCAAAGTTGCCTATATGAGTGTAAATATATGTAATGGCATTGCTTCTTGTAGTTGTGTTATTACATAAAAAACAATCTCTATGTGAATAAGTTTAATTATATAAAAAGATAAAATGATAAAAAATAATAAAAAATATATGACATATGAATAAAAATTGGGATTGGTATTGGAAGCTCAGAATGTCTGGTATAGAATAAAAATACAAATATCTGGTATAAAAATAAAAATGCAAATACAATATATAAAAAATTGTAAGATACAAATAAGGGCATATGGATATCCATATGTTGTGGGTGAACTACAAATCCCTCTCTAACTGTAGCTCACTTTGTATAAAAGTGCATCTACAACTGATTGTGCTTTAGGGCAGAGCACACCTCTCCTTTTGTTTATGTTTGTTAATGAAAGTGCAGTAATGTACATTGAATAGTCGTACATAATGTCTCATTCTAAGTTATTCATTGTATTGTACCCTTATGATTGTAATGTACCTTTATATAGCACTGCGTAAAATGTAGGTGCTTTATAAATAAACAATAATAATGAGTTACATTTTATTTCTTACAATATTGGAAAAGCAAATATGGTATTAGCAATATCAAACATTTACATATGGAATATATATATATATATATATATATATATATATATATATACTGTATAAACAGAAGAAAACAGCACTCACTGGACTTGACAGCAAAAGATGTCCTTTATTTAAGTGACATTTCGGGCATACACCCCTTCATTAGGCCAACAGAACATAAGTGAATACCAAACTTAAATTCTGTTCTGTTGGTCTGATGAATGGGGTGTATGCCCCGAAATGTCACTTGAATAAAGATCATCTTTTGCTGTCAAGCCCAGTGAGTGCTGTTTCCTTCTCTTTATATTTGAAATTTCACTCAGCAACCTGGCCAAGAAAACAAGTTTGTGAGAGTGTACCTGTATCTACCATATATATATATATATATATATATATATATATATATATATAGTCAGTTCAAAAGGATGCACTCCGTTCAACTATGAATTTTGTATTTGTATTGTCAAAGAGACCAGCTAGGCTTCAAAACGTTTGCTGTTTTTTAATATGGCTATTAAATGCTAAGTTTTATTACGAAAGACCAATGAGTGCTGACTTCTGTACTATATATATATATATATATATATATATATATAAACGAACAAAGTGCACTCCAGATTCTGAACAAGCAACAGCTTCGGGTGCTAACACAAATCAAATTATAGCAGAAGACAAGAAGCACTCCAGAAGTCTTTCAAATAATGTCACCTTTAATTAGTGAACGTTTTCGGGCAATAAACTGCCCATCCTCAAACTTACAAGGTGCAGTAAAAAATATATTACTTGTAAGTTTGAGGACGGGCAGTTTATTGCCCGAAAACGTTCACTAATTAAAGGTGACATTATTTGAAAGACTTCTGGAGTGCTTCTTGTCTTCTGCTATATATATATATATATATATATATATATATATATATATATATATATATATATATACTAGTCCTAAAGCCCGTGTACACGGGCCAAATTTTTTAAATACCGCGGTTCCAACCCTTGCTCCCTTTCTCTCTCCCCCTCTCTTTTGCGCTCTCTCTCTCCCCCCTCTTTTGCTCTTGCTCTTTTCCCCCTCTTTTGCTCTCTCTCTCCTTCTCTTTTGCTCTCTCCACCCTCTTTTGCTCTCTCCCCCCTCTTTTGCTCTCTCTCCTCCCCTCTTTTGCTCTCTATCCCCCTCTCTTTTGCTCTCTCTCTCCCCCCTCTCTTTTGCTCTCTCTCTCTCCCCCTCTCTTTTGCTCTCTCCCCCCTGCTCTTTTGCTCTCTCTCTCCCCCGCTCTTTTGCTTTCTCTCCCCCACTCTTTTGCTCTCCCCCCCCCCCTCTCTTTTGCTCTCTCTCGCCCCCCTTTTTTGCTCTCCCCCCCTCTTTTGCTCTCCCCCCTCTTTTGCTCTCTCTCTCCTCTCTTTTGCTCTCTCTCTCTCCCTCCCCTCTTTTGCTTTCTCTCCCCCTCTCGTTTGCTCGCTCGCTCTCTCCCCACCTTGTTTGCTCTCTCTCTCCCCTCTTTTGCTTGCTCTGTCTCCCCCCTCTCTTTTGCTATCTCCCCCTCTCTTTTGCTCTCTCTCCCCCTCTTTTTTGCTTTCTCTCTCCGCTCTCTTTTGCTCTCTCCCCCACTCTTTTGCTCTCTCTCCCCCCTCTTTTGCTCTCTCCTCTCTTTTGCTCTCTCTCTCTCCCCTCTCTTTTGCTATCTCCCCCCCCCCTCTTTTGCTCTCTCTCTCTCTTCCCCTCTCTTTTGCTCTCTCCCCCCTCTTTTGCTCTCTCCCCCCTCTTTTGCTCTCTCTCCCCCCCTCTTTTTTTCTCTCTCTCTCCCTCTTCTCTTTTGCTCTCTCTCTCCCTCTCTTTTGCTTCCCCTTCCTCTCTTTTGCTCTCTCTCTCTCTTTCCCCCCCTCTCTTTTGTGCTTTCCCTTCTCTCTTTTGATCTCTCTCTCTCCCCTCTGTTTTGCTCTTCCCTCTGTTTTTCTCTCTTACTTGAACATGCCAGCTGCCACCACGTCTGGTCCCATCGGCCACGCCCTTCATGCGCGCTCCCACCCGGCCATGCCCCCTCGTCACGTCCCCATCATGGCACACCCGGCCACGCCCCCACCAGGCAGCTTCCACAGTGCGAACTCCCCTGCTGCTCAAGGCCAGGTATGTTTGTCCTTGTGCAGTCTCTACTGCGCATGACTGCATCTGACAAACATACCTGGCCTTTTATTATATAGGATATATATATATATATGTTTAATTTTTGCTAAAACTGTATTTTCATTTTTACATGGGAGCAATTCATTAAAATTAAAAAGTGCATAAAATGTACAATTTTCTTTGATAATTCAGATATTGTATTTCATTTTAAACAACTTTCCAATTTACTTCTATTATCAAATTTGCTTCAATCTCTTTGTATGCTTTGTTGAAAGAGTAGCGATGCACTACTGGGAGCTAGCTAACACATTGGGTAAGCCAATGGCAAGAGGCATCTGCAGCTGCTATTCAGCAACTAGTTCCCAGTAATGCAATGTTGCTCCTAAACCGATCAAACTATGGTTTTCAACAAAGGATACCAAAAGAACAAAACAAGTTAGATGATAGCAGAACATTGGAAAGTTGTTTAAAATGATATACTCTATGTGAATCACAGAAGTTTAGTTTTGGCTTTACTACAAGAGAATTATTGACTCTGTATATTTATTAAACAAGCTAAAATGAAGTAAAACCTTTGCCTCTTTATTAGATAACAGGTATTAGAGATGTTGTTGTCAAGCAGATTATTATTTACTGTCAGTGCTGTAATGTTTTATAAACACAAGTTTATTGCTTATGAATAACAGTATTGGCAGCTGGACATGTTCCCAAATATATGAAATGAGTTTCTTCAAAGTAATGAGCTGTCTTTAACAAAGCAAAACAAAAACACATTGACATTGGCCTGTACGGACACAAGTATAGCACTGAGTCAATAATTAACAAGGTTGTGTGTTACTTTGTGCCTATTAATTAGTTTATCGGTTGGGATTGTGTTTTATACCACACCTATGTTGCACTTAGGCATTATGTGATTGTGATATATAAACAGTGAGAGGATATCAAATAGGAAAAAATAGCACAAGAACTCATACAAATAATGCTAATATTGTAACATTGGTCATAGTACATATTGGGGTTGATGATAAACCTTAGATAAGCTATTATCAAATTATTTATGTACAGAAAACACCATAAACTCAATTACAATCAGACATTTTCAACACTTTATAGCTTTATTATTTATTTTGTCCTGTTTACTGAAAACTATACACTTAAGTCAAAATGTAACTTACAACATTTTTATCTTTTTTTTCCCAATTAGTTTTTATTGATAATTAAAATTGCATACATTCACATAGGCAATATCATTGTAGACAAAATAGACAATCAAATACAGATAAATAACAAAAAATTGTGCTTTATACTAGACATGTGGATTCATATTCAGATGAATCTGTGTTAGCCCAAATTTTGTCTAATTTGCTCATTCAGCACAAAACCAAATAAACGTCAGCCTGTACAAATTTAATGAATAGCGAATTAACTTATAAATGAAATTCATTGATATTAATTAATTGGTTATTCTTTTAATAAAAAACCTTGCTAACCTACAGAGCACTACACTATTAACCCCTAAACCACCACACATTGCAAACCCCCCTACACAACTTAACCCCTAAACCATTTGTTCCAGAAATTGTTTTAACTTTATGCTTTTGGTAAAGGCTTCTTTTAGCCGAAACGCGTTGAGCTGTATTTTAAATAAAACCTGAAGCTGCACCTGAAGACACCTTTGTGATGATTTTAATAAAAGGCTTATTTTAACTGCAATCTTGTGAGTATAACCAGTTTGTGCGCAGTGGCGGCTGGTGACTTTTGAAGATGGGGGAGCACTAGCCCCGCCCCTCAGATGGCTCCGCCCATTTTAATGTGTGTGTGTGTGTGTATATATATATATATATATATATATACACACACACACACACACACTCTGCCAGTTACCTTAACACATCCTTATGTACAAGATGAGGGCAGTGTGTTATGTGAATTAATGTGTGTTGTTAAAGTCTGTGTGTGAGGTATTTACATAACTAACCTGTGTATATTGAAAGACAAGAGCACCATATATATATATATATATATATATATATATATCCAAGCAATTTCCAGTTCAGCCCACCGAGAGACAATAGCCTGGGTGCAAATATAAGGAGCATATAAACAAATGTAAATGCACTCTCAGGACTTTCTTTATTGGAACGTTTTCGGGGTTCACAACCCCTTCATCAGCATAAATACATAGATGTTTATATATATATATGCATACTGTATACTGGGTACAAGGGTCCTGTCACTGGGGCAGTATAAGGACATATAAATATATATATACTTATTTATATTTAAAAAGTCCTTATACTGCCCCAGTTTTGCCCCAGTAATTTACTTTAATCATCAAATTTGCTTTGTTCTCTTAAGGCTAGATTTAGAGTTTTGTCGGTAACGACCCGCGTAGCTAACGCTGGCTTTTTTCTGGCCGCACCTTTAAAATAACTCTGGTATTGAGAGTCCACAGAATGGCTGCGTTAGGCTCCAAAAAAGGAGCGTAGAGCATATTTAACGCCACTGCAACTCTCGATACCAGAGTTGCTTACGGAAGCGGCCAGCTTCAAAAACGTGCTCGTGCACGATTCCCCCATAGAAAACAATGGGGCTGTTTGAGCAGAAAAAAAACCTAACACCTGCAAAAAAGCCGCGTTCAGCTCCTAACGCAGCCCCATTGTTTGCTATGGGGAAACACTTCCTACATCTGCACCTAACACTCTAACATGTACCCCGAGTCTAAACACTCTAACATGTACCCCGATCAGCCAATCAGATTGAGCTCGCATTCTATTGGCTGTTCCGATCAGCCAATAGAATGCGAGCTCAATCTGATTGGCTGATCAGATCGGCCAATCGGATTGAACTTGATTCTGATTGGCTGATTCCATCAGCCAATCAGAATTTTCCTACCTTAATTCCGATTGGCTGATAGAATCCTATCAGCCAATCGGAATTCGAGGGACGCCATCTTGGATGACGTCCCTTAAAGGAGCCTTCATTCGTCGGTAGTCCGTCGGGCCAGCAGGATGTTCCGCGTCGGAGGTCTGCAAGATGGATCCGGAAGACAGAAGATTGAAGATGCCGTTGATAGAAGACTTCAGCCGGATCATGGACCTCTTCAGCTCCCGCTTGGATGATGACTTCAGCCGGATCATGGACCTCTTCAGCTCCCGCTTGGATGATGACTTCAGCCGGATCATGGACATCTTCAGCCCCCTGCTTGGGCTTGGATCAGGACATCGGAGGAGCTCTTCTGGATCGATCGGTGAACCTGGTATGGTGAAGATAAGGTAGGAAGATCTTCAGGGGCTTAGTGTTAGGTTTATTTAAGGGGGGTTTGGGTTAGATTAGGGGTATGTGGGTGGTGGGTTGTAATGTTGGGGGGGGGGGTATTGTATGTGTTTTTTTACAGGAAAAAGAGCTGAATTTCTTGGGGCATGCCCCACAAAGGGCCCTGTTCAGGGCTGGTAAGGTAAAAGAGCTTTGAACTTTTGTAATTTTGAATAGGGTAGGGCATTTTTTATTTTGGGGGGCTTTGTTATTTTATTAGGGGGCTTAGAGTAGGTGTAATTAGTTTAAAATTGTTGTAATATTTTTCTGATGTTTGTAAATATTTTTTTATTTTTTGTAACTTAGTTCTTTTTTATTTTTTGTACTTTAGTTAGTTTATTTCATTGTATTTATTTGTAGATATTGTATTTAATTAATGTATTGATAGTGTAGTGTTAGGTTTAATTGTAGGTAATTGTAGGTATTTTATTTAATTAATTTATTGATAGTGTAGTGTTAGGTTTAATTGTAACTTAGGTTAGGATTTATTTTACAGGTAATTTTGTAATTATTTTAACTATTTTAGCTATTAAATAGTTCTTAACTATTTAATAGCTATTGTACCTGGTTAAAATAAATACAAAGTTACCTGTAAAATAAATATAAATCCTAAAATAGCTATAATATAATTATAATTTATATTGTAGCTATATTAGGGTTTATTTTACAGGTAAGTATTTAGCTTTAAATAGGAATAATTTATTTAATAAGAGTTAATTAATTTTGTTAGATTTAAATTATATTTAATTTAGGGGGGTGTTAGTGTTAGGGTTAGACTTAGCTTTAGGGGTTAATACATTTATTAGAATAGCGGTGAGCTCCAGTCGGCAGATTAGGGGTTAATGTTTGAAGTTAGGTGTCGGCGATGTTAGGGAGGGCAGATTAGGGGTTAATACTATTTATTATAGGGTTAGTGAGGCGGATTAGGGGTTAATAACTTTATTATAGTAGCGGTGCGGTCCGCTCGGCAGATTAGGGGTTAATAAGTGTAGGCAGGTGGAGGCGACGTTGAGGCGGGCAGATTAGGGGTTAATAAATATAATATAGGGGTCTGCGGTGTTAGGGGCAGCAGATTAGGGGTACATAGCTATAATGTAGGTGGCGGCTCTTTGCGGTCGGCAGATTAGGGGTTAATTATTGTAGGTAGGTGGCGGCGACATTGTGGGGGGCAGGTTAAGGGTTAATAAATATAATATAGGGGTCGGCGGTGTTAGGGGCAGCAGATTAGGGGTACATAAGGATAACGTAGGTGGCGGTCGGCAGATTAGGGGTTAAAAAAATTGAATCGAGTGGCGGCGATGTGGGGGGACCTCGGTTTAGGGGTACATAGGTAGTTTATGGGTGTTAGTGTACTTTAGAGCACAGTAGTTAAGAGCTTTATGAACTGGCGTTAGCCCAGAAAGCTCTTAACTACTGACTTTTTTTGTCGTTAGAATTCTAACGCTCACTTCAGCCACGACTCTAAATACCGGAGTTAGAAAGATCCCATTGAAAAGATAGGATACGCAATTGACGTAAGGGGATCTGCGGTATGGAAAAGTCGAGGCTGAAAAGTGAGCGTTAGACCCTTTTTTGACTGACTCCAAATACCGGCGGTAGCCTAAAACCAGTGTTAGGAGCCTCTAACGCTGGTTTTCACGGCTACCGCCAAACTCCAAATCTAGGCCTTAGTATTCTTTGTTTAAAGCTAAACTTAGGCTCATATGCTAATTTCTAAGACCTTGATATGATATATAATATTTGACTCCCAACAGAAAGCTAAAGCTATTGACATCCATAAAAAAGGTTCTTTGCTGCTCCTGAGCTTGCCAAGATATACATTTCAGCAAAGGAAAACAAGAAAATGAAGCAAATTATATAGTAGAAGTAAATTGGAAAGTTGTTTAAACATATATGTTCTGTCTTAATCATGAAAGAAAAAAAATTGGGTTTCGTGTCCCTTTAAAAAATGTTATTGTTTAAAAAGATAGACAATTTATACCATGTTAATATTCAAAACACATATTAGTAATATTTTATACTAAAATGATTGAGCCACCCAAAATGGAATTACAGGATGTTAGAAATTCCAATAATTCCTTCTTAATAAAAATATGTTACTTCTGTAATAAGATTTTTATCGTCATCACCAATCCTAAGATTCACCAAAGACATTAAAACAAAAATTAAAACATAACTCCGCAAAAATGCTTAAAAATGAATGTGCTAAGAAAGTTACTAGAATCACTGCTCTCATCTTATGTCTCTTCTATCAACCTTTAACCCCTTAATGACCACAATGTACCCTGTATGTCACTGGTCGTTAAGGGTTTTTTCAGGACATAATAGCACAAGTCTAGCAAGAACACGCTATTAATGCCCTCCCTCCAGCAGGCTTTGTGGCATAGAGCAGTCTCAATGCTGGTGGAAAGACCGCACTATAAAACAATCAAGTCCCAAAAAAAGGCCAGCGACATACAGGGTACGTCGCTGGTCCTTAAGGGGTTAAAATTTCAGGCCAGTATATTCAGACACTTGGGCTGCAGGGTGCAAATATAAGCACATTCTGTATAAATATAGCAGTTGAATAATCAGGCTTACAATAGGGAAAAAAAGCCAGATATTTTATATTAAAAAAATAACCCCCAATTGACAATGGGCTATCATTTTTAAGCATATAAAAATGTAATATTTTAATAGTTGCTTTACATAATTCCATGTAAAGAAGAAATATTTAGCAATCTGCTGAAGTCAAGGGCATACTTTTTAACCTTTTCATCACTAGTTAAACAATTAACAAAATGGGCCTTCTATGCTAATGACAAAACACACACTATACATGAGGATAAGTGTTTTATTTTTTTTAGCAGGACTCTGGCCAAAATCTCATACATATTATAGGCAATATCCACCAGAACACAACAAAAACCTTTTTTTTTGTAATTAGTGATACAACAGAGCTATAAAAGTGAATATATTATATTCTCATAGACATGTGGAAGCTTTGATTGATGAAAAGCTTTTTATTTGACTTTTAGAAATGCCATCAAATAGAGGTCTATTGTGGGCACAAAGCATTCATGTCTATTTTTGTGTCAGAGTAGTTTGCAGTAGTAAGAAGGAGCCAATTTTAAGTTATTTATTGGCTATTAGATTTCCATATCTCACAGTCAATATCACAAAGTACTGCATTCTTAATCAGCACAAAATAGAGTATAAGGGACATAGCTGCCATTGCAAACACATACACACCCATAGCAAAAACATTAAGAAAATGGATAATGGCATTGGCAACTTGGCAAGGGTATTTCTGTACACAAGTTTATATATATATATATATATATATATATATATACATACACACACACACACAAATTTTATAAAAGTATCTTATGAACTCACATCATCTTTTTTATACTATTCACAAAATCTAACCCCTATAGCATGCACTCCAATGATTCAGGTTTTCTTTATTTCACCCAAACTCCACTTTAATTTATTGTGATTATTTATAATCTCTTTTTAACTTAAAGTAAAACAATATCTTATGCCTTTAAACAAATCACTATTGTCTGCACATTTTTTCCCTGTGACATAGATTGTTTTAGAGGAAGTATAGAAGGGGTTAATCTTGTTAGCCACAAAGTCCCTTGTAATAGTATATTACTGTGACTACTGTCTGTGTGCCATTGCAGGGGGGATAGTGTGTAGTGTAGTCCCTTGTTGTGACAGTGTGACTCCTTAATCCTTCCTTTCCAATTCCTTATATTATAAATATACAGTTACCTACTGCTGCTGCTGTCTTCCAAGCCAGAATCCTTCAATACTGTCAGTCTCAAAAACGGTCAAGCTTCTCACCCTGCTGAGTCCTCCAGAGAGACAGACAGTGTGGCCATCAGCTCCTGCCTCATAGCAGGGCCCAGTAAGTTACAGGAAGTTCCCGTGCACTGTATTGTCCCGCCCCCTAACCATTCACAAAACTACTAACATCATCACTGTTTGATGTTTGCTGGCAGCTGATTTCAGTTTCAGTGATGTCATTGCCCCCCCCGACTCCCCCCCAGATCCCCCGTTTTATTTTTATTTTTAAATCAGTCTCAACTCTTTAAAAAAAATAAAGAGCAGTTACGCCGGTCATGTGCTATGTCAGTCCTTTAGAATGGCAGGGCCCCTGACTGTAGTCACCCCTGTCACCCTGATGGCAGCCCTGCTTGACAGACATAAAATCAATCACACTGTGACACACATGCCACATGGAAAAAAACTCACTCGACAGGCACTCAGTCTTGCTGCAGCTCCCTCCCTTTCAGTAGTTCCCGCCAGCAGCCGATGAGATGACGCCCGATGTCATGCCTCCCTGAGTCCCTGTGATTGAAGCCCATGATGCTTCTCCTCCCACACACAGCTCTTAGTGTACGTGTGTCACGTGACAGCTGACTCTCGCACACTAAGAGCTGTGCGGTTAGGAAGACTATGGGCTGGCCTGTAGGTGGCGCTGCAGTCAATGCAGTTTTAAAATGGAAAGGGCTTTTGCCTATACTTCTATCTATCGCACTGCACAGCATGTGCGATAGATAAAAGTATAAGGCAAAAGACCATTTCAGCCACTTTCAGCCTAAATAATTAAAAACGGAAATTTTAAATGTTTTAAGTCAAAACTGCAGTGGAGCCTAGAGATTTTTTTATTTAAATCAGAAAAAAAGTTTAAAATTTAATTTATTTATTTTTTATTTCTCACTCTTTTTTTTTTGTTCATCAGGGGTCAGGGTGTTCATGAGGGGTCAGGGGTCAGTGGGGTTCACGTGCTCAAGTGCTCCTATAGAGGAGCCTCCACTGTTTGTGTGCCTACTACATTTTCTGAAATCTGTTACACTATTGTGAGCTCTTATTTTGGAGGTGAAAACAACAAGCTTAACTCAGAGGACGTGGGCAGCTTGGTTCCCTGGAGGTGACACAGCACTGCCATTTCCAACACTTTCTGCTTCTATACACGGTTTGGGAGAACCGGGGCTGGCAGCGAGCACCTGAAGGGAAGTGCTGGCATTGCTTCATACTTTATCCTTTCTAATACAAATAAACGTCAGCCTGTACCAATTTAATGAATATCGAATTAACTTATAAATTAAATTTGTTTATATTAATTAATTGGTTATTCTTTTAATAAAAAAAAAACCTTGCTAACCTACAAAGCACTACACTATTAACCCCTAAACCACCACACATTGCAAATAAACCCTACACTACTTAACCCCTAAACCGCCACAATGCCCATCGCAAAAAACTACACTACTTAACCCCTAAACTACCACAGCCCCCATCACAATACACCCCTACACCATCACAAAAACTCTATACCCTACTTAACCCCTAAACTGCCACAACACCCATAAAAATAAACCCCCTACACTTTTAACCCCTATACTGCCACAACCCCACTTGCAAAAAAATCTACACTACTTA
The DNA here is from genome assembly GCF_027579735.1 of Bombina bombina. Classification (NCBI taxonomy): domain Eukaryota; kingdom Metazoa; phylum Chordata; class Amphibia; order Anura; family Bombinatoridae; genus Bombina; species Bombina bombina. Next base: position 1,163,832,828 of record NC_069502.1, read on the forward strand.
ACCCCTAAACCTCCACAACCCCTATTGCAATAAAAAACCCTAACTGCTAACCTCTAAAACCCCTAACCTAATACCCCTAAGTTAAAGGAAACTACTTTTTAAACACAAACCTAACTTTTCTTATCTCTGTTTGTATAATTATGCCCAATATTCAAAGCATCAACAGATGCCTTGCAGTCCATCGATATATTGTAACAAATGGGACAGATGCGACAAGTGTCAGGGAGTGGCGATGTGCGTCCCATAGGATATAAGGTGGAGCGCCAGGGTTGGCTCCAAGTGGGGGCATTGGAGGGCAATGCCCACCTAAATGGAATGTTGTGCCCCCTCAAAAAATATTGATATGATCAAACGCTTAAAAAATAATAAATAAAATAATGAATAGTTATGTAATGCTGCATGCTGGGGGCGGAGTTAGCTGCCAAACTGTGAGGTCACATCATGCATCTGCAAGGAGCTCTGTGTCTTAACCTCTTATTTGGAAATGGAAGTTAATTAGAGACTTTTTGGTCGATAGCCGGTAGCCATTTATAGACTTATATTTATATGATATAATCATATTCTTATAGGTTCACATTACGTAGGTTGTATTAAGTAGCCTGATATCCGTTAGTTATTGCGAAACAGGTATAGCTAAATCTTATCTACAAAATTACTAGTACCTGAAAACCTAGTATCCTCACTGCTATTGCAAAACAAAGGGGTTAATTGCATTGTGGGGTTTGGGGGGCATGGCTGTTTAAGGGACATGATTGAGATTTGAGAATGAGTTTAAGGGTTTTGGATCATGGTGATTAAGGCGTGAATTGTTTTTAAGAACCTATTGCACTGGGGGTCTCAAGTTTAATGGCTCTGTTTAAGTGCACTGCATAGGATTTAGACTTCATTCTTTTACCTAGTGATTTAGAACATATTCTCCAAATGTTAATAGTGGGGGATAAATAAGCCAGCCAGAAGCTACACTTTCCTGCAGAATATGTAAGTCTGATCTTATTTTGACTCTCATACATGCTTTGTAAATACGTGCCCCCTCGGGGAAAAAAAAATGCCCCCCCAATTAATTCATTCTGGAGCCGACCCTGTGCAGCGCTATGTCAGCTAAACACTGCACTTTCTGTCGGTAGGGGAGGCTTATTTGAAGTGTTCCTAAACAGCGTAGACAGTCCGCTCACTGAAACCAAGTTTCTGTGTCAGAAATCTTAAAATAATGCCTGTGTGACCTAACTTTAACTACACCTACACTACCTGCCTCACACTGTAAAGGTGGTGAGACAAATAAGACTGACACCCCACTCATAAACTGTATTTCAGAGATTGCAATATATTGCACTGCTGGCAATATATCACAATCAAAGTACAGGTTACTCCACCTGAAATGCCTGACTAAATCCCTGAGAACACCTACACCTATGTCATACTATAGCTATAATCTCTCTGGCATGCCGAGCTAATTCCCTAATACCGCCTACACATACGTAATGTGTTAGCTACCCCCCTGAAATGCCCAACTAACTCCCTCAAAACACCTACACCTATGTTATGTCTTAGTTACCCTCCACCAGAACACCCGGCTAACTCTAGCAGAACGCTTACACCTACATAATGTCTGAAAGCTACCTGACTAATAAAGTATACAAAAAAACACCTCCCTATGTAACTATCTTACAATGATATGCATATTTCATGTATAATGCATATCATTTAAAGCAGGGTTCTTCAAACTTTTTTTCTCAAGACCTAGTGCCATGATACACACACTCTCTCATACAACACACACACACACACTCTCATACAACACACACCAGACACACTCTCATAACATACACATAACAAATACATTCTCCTACACCACACACACTCTCCTACAACAAACACACACAAGTTGCGACCCAGTAAACATAGTGTTGCGACCCAGTACTGGGTCCCGATCCATGGTTTGAATAACCCTGATTTAAAGGGACAGTCTAGTCCAAAATAAACTTTCATGATTCAGATAGAGAATGTAATTTTAAACAATTTTCATATTTGCTTTTATCACCAATTTTGCTTTGTTCTCTTGATATACTTAGTTGAAAGCTAAACCTAGGAGGTTCATATGTTAATTTCTAAGTCCTTGAAGACTGCCTCTTTTATAAGGGCATTTTGACAGTTTTTCACCACTAGAGGGTGTTAGTTCATGTGTGTCATATAGATAACACTGTGCTTACGCACGTGGCGTTCAGGTGAGCTAGCTCTGAATGGCTAAAATGGATGTCTTTCAAAAGAACTGAAATAAGGGGGTAGTTTGCAGAGGATTAGATACCTAATAAAAAGTGTATTTATATAACTGTTGGTTGTGCAAAACTATGGACAGGGTAATAAATGGATTATCTATCTTTTTAAACAATAAAAAATCTGGTGTAGACTTTCCCTTTAAGTATTGTATATAATTTTATATGTAGTTATTCTGGCTTGTTCATATTATTATTTGGAACTTAAATATATAATTTAAAATATGTATTTATGTTTAACATAATAATAATGAACAAAACAAAACAACTACATATTAAATTATATACAATACTTAAAATAATATGCAAGCACGTAAGAGCCGTAATAAAACAATATGCAAGCACGTAGGAGCCAGATTAAAATAATATGCAAGCACGTAGGAGCCGGATTAAAATAATATGCAAGCACGTAGGAGCCAGATTAAAATAATATGTGAGCACATAGGAGCCGGATTACAATAATATGTGAGCACGTAGGAGCCGGATTACAATAATATGTGAGCACGTAGGAGCCAGATTAAAATAATATGTGAGCACGTAGGAGCCAGATTAAAATAATATGTGAGCATGTAGGAGCCGGATTACAATAATATGCAAGCACGTAGGAGCCAGATTAAAATAATATGTGAGCACGTAGGAGCCGGATTAAAATAATATGCAAGCACGTAAAAGCCGGATTAAAACAATATGTGAGCACGTAGGAGCCAGATTAAAATAATATGCAAGCACGTAGGAGCCGGATTAAAACAATATGAAAGCACGTAGGAGCCAGATTAAAATAATATGCAAGCACGTAGGAGCCAGATTAAAATAATATGGCCTAGATTTGGAGTTTTGTCGGTAACGACCCGAAAAACTAACGCCGGCTTTTTTCTGACCGCACCATAAAAATAACTCTGGTATCGAGAGTCCACATAAAGGCTGCGTTAGGCTCCAAAAAAGGAGCGTAGAGCATTTTTAACGCAGCTTCAACTCTCGATACCAGAGTTGCTTACGGACGCAGCCAGCCTCAAAAACGTGCTCGTGCACGATTCCCCCATAGGAAACAAGGGGGCTGTTTGAGCTGAAAAAAAACCAAACACCTGCAAAAAAGCCGCGTTCAGCTCCTAACGCAGCCCCATTGTTTGCTATGCGGTAACCCTTCCTACGTCTGCACTTAACACTCTAACATGTACCCCGAGTCTAAACACCCCTAACCTTACACTTATTAACCCCTAATATGCCGCCCCCGCTATCGCTGACCCCTGCATATTATTATTAACCCCTAATCTGCCGCTCCGTAAACCGCCGCTACTTACATTATCCCTATGTACCCCTAATCTGCTGCCCTAACACCGCCGACCCCTATATTATATTTATTAACCCCTAAACTGCCCCCCACAACGTCGCCTCCACCTACCTACACTTATTAACCCCTAATCTGCCGACCGGACCTGAGCGATACTATAATAAAGTTATTAACCCCTAACCCGCCTCACTAACCCTATCATAAATAGTATTAACCCCTAATCTGCCCTCCCTAACATCGCCGACACCTAACTTCAATTATTAACCCCTAATCTGCCGACCGAATCTCGCCGCTATTCTAATAAATGTATTAACCCCTAAAGCTAAGTCTAACCCTAATACTAACACCTCCCTAAGTTAAATATAATTTAAATCTAACGAAATTAATTAACTCTTATTAAATAAATTATTCCAATTTAAAGCTAAATACTTACCTGTAAAATAAATCCTAATATAGCTACAATATAAATTATATTTATATTAGAGCTATTTTAGGATTTATATTTATTTTACAGGTAACTTTGTATTTATTTTAACCAGGTACAATAGCTATTAAATAGTTAAGAACTATTTAATAGCTAAAATAGTTAAAATAATTACAAATTTACCTGTAAAAGAAATCCTAACCTAAGTTACAAATAAACCTAACACTAGACTATCAATAAATTAATTAAATAAACTACCTACAATTACCTACAATTAACCTAACACTACACTATCAATAAATTAATTAAATACAATTGCTAATTTAATAAAATTAAATAAACTAGCTAAAGTACAAAAAATAAAAAAGAACTAAGTTACAAAAAATAAAAAAATATTTACAAACATAAGAAAAATATTACAACAATTTTAAACTAATTACACCTACTCTAAGCCCCCTAATAAAATAACAAAGACCCCCAAAATAAAAAAATGCCCTACCCTATTCTAAATTACTAAAGTTCAAAGCTCTTTTACCTTACCAGCCCTGAACAGGGCCCTTTGCGGGGCATGCCCCAAGAAATTCAGCTCTTTTGCCTGTAAAAAAAAACATACAATACCCCCCCCAACATTACAACCCACCACCCACATACCCCTAATCTAACCCAAACCCCCCTTAAATAAACCTAACACTAAGCCCCTGAAGATCATCCTACCTTGTCTTCACCATACCAGGTTCACCGATCGGTCCAGAAGAGCTCCTCCGATGTCCTGATCCAAGCCCAAGCGGGGGGCTGAAGAGGTCCATGATCCGGCTGAAGTCTTCATCCAAGCGGGCCAGAAGAGGTCTTCCATCCGTTTGAAGTCTTCATCCAAGCGGCATCCATCCAGAGCGAAGCGGCAGCATCCTGAAGACCTCCACCGCGGAACATCCATCCTGGCCGACGACTGAACGACGAATGACGGTTCCTTTAAATGACGTCATCCAAGATGGCGTCCCTCGAATTCCGATTGGCTGATAGGATTCTATCAGCCAATCGGAATTAAGGTAGGAATATTCTGATTGGCTGATGGAATCAGCCAATCAGAATCAAGTTCAATCCGATTGGCTGATCCAATCAGCCAATCAGATTGAGCTTGCATTCTATTGGCTGATCGGAACAGCCAATAGAATGCGAGCTCAATCTGATTGGCTGATCGGATCAGCCAATCGGATTGAACTTGATTCTGATTGGCTGAATTTCTTGGGGCATGCCCCGCAAAGGGCCCTGTTCAGGGCTGGTAAGGTAAAAGAGCTTTGAACTTTAGTAATTTAGAATAGGGTAGGGCGTTTTTTTATTTTGGGGGTCTTTGTTATTTTATTAGGGGGCTTAGAGTAGGTGTAATTAGTTTAAAATTGTTGTAATATTTTTCTTATGTTTGTAAATATTTTTTTATTTTTTGTAACTTAGTTCTTTTTTATTTTTTGTACTTTAGCTAGTTTATTTAATTGTATTTATTTGTAGCAATTGTATTTAATTAATTTATTGATAGTGTAGTGTTAGGTTAATTGTAGGTAATTGTAGGTAGTTTATTTAATTAATTTATTGATAGTCTAGTGTTAGGTTTATTTGTAACTTAGGTTAGGATTTCTTTTACAGGTAAATTTGTAATTATTTTAACTATTTTAGCTATTAAATAGTTCTTAACTATTTAATAGCTATTGTACCTGGTTAAAATAAATACAAAGTTACCTGTAAAATAAATATAAATCCTAAAATAGCTCTAATATAATTATAATTTATATTGTAGCTATATTAGGATTTATTTTACAGGTAAGTATTTAGCTTTAAATAGGAATAATGTATTTAATAAGAGTTAATTAATTTCGTTAGATTAAAATTATATTTAACTTAGGGGGGTGTTAGTGTTAGGGTTAGACTTAGCTTTAGGGGTTAATACATTTATTAGAATAGCGGCGAGATTCGGTCGGCAGATTAGGGGTTAATAATTGAAGTTAGGTGTCGGCGATGTTAGGGAGGTCAGATTAGGGGTTAATACTATTTATTATAGGGTTATTGAGGCGGATTAGGGGTTAATAACTTTATTATAGTAGCGCTCAGGTCCGGTCGGCAGATTAGGGGTTAATAAGTGTAGGCAGGTGGAGGCGACGTTGTGGGCGGCAGATTAGGGGTTAATAAATATAATATAGGGGTCGGCGGTGTTAGGGGCAGCAGATTAGGGGTACATAAGGATAACGTAGGTGGCGGCGCTTTGCGGTCGGCAGATTATGGGTTAATAAGTGTAGGCAGGTGGAGGCGACGTTGAGGGGGGCAGATTAGGGGTTAATAAATATAATACAGGGGTCGGCGGTGTTAGGGGCAGCAGATTAGGGGTACATAAGGATAACGTAGGTGGCGGCGCTTTGCGGTCGGCAGATTAGGGGTTAATAAGTGTAGGCAGGTGGAGGCGACGTTGAGGGGGGCAGATTAGGGGTTAATAAATATAATACAGGGGTCGGCGGTGTTAGGGGCAGCAGATTAGGGGTACATAAGGATAACGTAGGTGGCGGTCGGCAGATTAGGGGTTAAAAAATTTTTTTCGAGTGTCGGCGATGTGGGGGGACCTCGGTTTAGGGGTACATAGGTAGTTTATGGGTGTTAGTGTACTTTAGAGCACAGTAGTTAAGAGCTTTAGAAACCGGCGTTAGCCCAGAAAGCTCTTAACTACTGACTTTTTTCCTGCGGCTGGAGTTTTGTCGTTAGATGTCTAACGCTCACTTCAGAAACGACTCTAAATACCGGAGTTAGAGAAATCCCATTGAAAAGATAGGATACGCAATTTACGTAAGGGGATCTGCGGTATGGAAAAGTCGCGGCTGAAAAGTGAGCGTTAGACCCTATTTTGAGTGACTCCAAATACCGGCGGTAGCCTAAAACCAGCGTTAGGAGCCTCTAACGCTGGTTTTCACGGCTAACGCCAAACTCTAAATCTAGGCCTAAGTGAGCACGTAGGAGCCGGATTACAATAATATGCAAGCACGTAGGAGCCAGATTAAAATAATATGAAAGCACGTAGGAGCCAGATTAAAATAATATGCAAGCACGTAGGAGCCAGATTAAAATAATATGTGAGCACGTAGGAGCCCGAGTACAATAATATGCAAGCATGTAGGAGCCAGATTAAAATAATATGCAAGCACGTAGGAGCCGGATTACAATAATATGCAAGCACGTAGGAGCCGGATTACAATAGTATGCAAGCACGTAGGAGCCGGATTAAAATAATATGTGAGCCCGTAGGAGCCGGATTAAAATAATATGCAAGCACGTAGGAGCCGGATTACAATAATATGCAATCACGTAGGAGCCGGATTAAAATAATATGCAAGCACGTAGGAGCCGGATTAAAATAATATGCAAGCACGTAGGAGCCGGATTAAAATAATATGCGAGCACATAGGAGCCGGATTAAAATAATATGCGAGCACATAGGAGCTGGATTAAAATAATATGCGAGCACATAGGAGCCGGATTACAATAATATGCAAGCACGTAGGAGCCGGATTAAAATAATATGCAAGCACGTAGGAGCCGGATTAAAATAATATGCGAGCACGTAGGAGCCGGATTAAAATAATATGCGAGCACGTAGGAGCCGGATTAAAATAATATGCCAGCACGTAGGAGCCAGATTACAATAATATGCAAGCACGTAGGAGCCGGATTACAATAATATGCAAGCACGTAGGAGCCGGATTACAATAATATGCAAGCCCGTAGGAGCCAGATTAAAATAATATGTGAGCACGTAGGAGCCGGATTAAAATAATATGCGAGCACATAGGAGCCGGATTACAATAATATGCAAGCACGGAGGAGCCAGATTAAAATAATATGCAAGCACGTAGGAGCCAGATTAAAATAATATGCGACCATGTAGGAGCCGGATTAAAATAATATGCAAGCATGTAGGAGCCGGATTAAAATAATATGCGAGCACGTAGGAGTCGGATTAAAATAATATGCGAGCACGTAGGAGCCGGATTAAAATAATATGTGAGCACGTAGGAGCCAGATTAAAATAATATGCGAGCACATAGGAGCCGGATTAAAATAATATCACCTAGATTACAAGTTTTGCACTATAGAGGGTGCGAAACAAACGGAACAAAAGTTGCGTTATTTCCCCATCCATAGTGCTGCCATTACAAGTTTTTGAAAAGCCGCCTTGTGCGTGCAATGTTGCGTTAAACTCCATACTGCACAAAATACAAGTGCTGCTTTGACATGCTTGTGCACGCTTTCCCCATAGACATCAATGGGGAGAGAGTGTTAGATAAAAACTAACACCTGCGATCACGGAATGAAAAGCTCCGTAACACAACCCTATTGATGTCTATGGGAAAAAAAGTTAAGTTTAAACCTTACACCCTAACATAAACCCCACGTCTAAAATACAGAGTTAAGGTGGCACAATAAATTATTTTTAATTTCCCAATTCTTAGTATCCAATTTAAAGAATATATCCGTAAAACAAAAAAATATATATATTGTATGTAATTTAAGTTATATGTACTTCTGTAGCGAACAATTATTACCAATATTGGTGGGTTTTCTAAGCCCTTAAAGACTGCCTCTTCTCTCAGGGCATTTTGACAGTTTTTCACCACTAGAGGGTGTTAGTTCATGTGTGTCATATAGATAACACTGTGCTTATGCACGTGGCGTTCAGTTGAGCCAGCTCTGAATGGCTAAAATGGATGTCTGTCAAAAGAACTGAAATAAGGGGGCAGTTTGCAGAGGATTAGATACCTAATAAAAAGTGTATTTATATAACTGTTGGTTGTGCAAAACTATGGAAAGGGTAATAAATGGATTATCTATCTTTTTTAAACAATAAAAAATCTGGTGTAGACTGTCCCTTTAAGTATTGTATATCATTTTATATGTAGTTATTCTGGCTTGTTCATATTATTATTTGGAATTTAAATATATAATTTAAAATATGTATTTATGTTTAACATAATAATAATGAACAAAACAACTACATATTAAATTATATACAATACTTAAAATAATATGCAAGCACGTAGGAGCCAGATTAAAACAATATGCAAGCACGTAAGAGCCGGATTACAATAATATGCAAGCACGTAAGAGCCGGATTAGAACAATATGCAAGCACGTAGGAACCGCAAGCACATTGGAGCCGGATTAAAACAATATGCAAGCACGTAGGAGCCGGATTAAAATAATATGTGAGCACATAGGAGCCGGATTAAAACAATATGCAAGCACGTAGGAGCCGGATTAAAATAATATACAAGCACGTAGGAGCCGGATTACAATAATATGTGAGCACGTAGGAGCCGGATTAAAATAATATGCAAGCACGGAGGAGCCGGATTAGAATAATATACAAGCACGTAGGAGCCGGATTACAATAATATGTGAGCACGTAGGAGCCGGATTAAAATAATATGCGAGCACGTAGGAGCTGGATTAAAATAATATGCGAGCACATAGGAGCCGGATTAAAATAATATGCGAGCATGTAGGAGCCGGATTACAATAATATGCGAGCACATAGGAGCCGGATTAAAATAATATGCGAGCATGTAGGAGCCGGATTAAAATAATATGCAAGCACGTAGGAGCCGGATTACAATAATATGCAAGCACGTAGGAGCCGGATTAAAATAATATGCCAGCACGTAGGAGCCAGATTACAATAATATGCAAGCACGTAGGAGCCGGATTACAATAATATGCAAGCACGTAGGAGCCAGATTAAAATAATATGTGAGCACGTAGGAGCCGGATTAAAATAATATGCGAGCACATAGGAGCCGGATTACAATAATATGCAAGCACGGAGGAGCCAGATTAAAATAATATGCAAGCACGTAGGAGCCAGATTAAAATAATATGCGACCATGTAGGAGCCGGATTAAAATAATATGCAAGCATGTAGGAGCCGGATTAAAATAATATGCGAGCACGTAGGAGTCGGATTAAAATAATATGCGAGCACGTAGGAGCCGTATTAAAATAATATGTGAGCACGTAGGAGCCAGATTAAAATAATATGCGAGCACATAGGAGCCGGATTAAAATAATATCACCTAGATTACAAGTTTTGCACTATAGAGGGTGCGAAACAAACGGAACAAAAGTTGCGTTATTTCCCCATCCATAGTGCTGCCATTACAAGTTTTTGAAAAGCCGCCTTGTGCGTGCAATGTTGCGTTAAACTCCATACTGCACAAAATACAAGTGCTGCTTTGACATGCTTGTGCACGCTTTCCCCATAGACATCAATGGGGAGAGAGTGTTAGAAAAAAAACTAACACCTGCGATCACGGAATGAAAAGCTCCGTAACACAACCCTATTGATGTCTATGGGAAAAAAAGTTAAGTTTAAACCTTACACCCTAACATAAACCCCACGTCTAAAATACAGAGTTAAGGTGGCACAATAAATGATTTTTAATTTCCCAATTCTTAGTATCCAATTTAAAGAATATATCCGTAAAACAAAAAAATATATATATTGTATGTAATTTAAGTTATATGTACTTCTGTAGCGAACAATTATTACCAATATTGGTGGGTTTTCTAAGCCCTTAAAGACTGCCTCTTCTCTCAGGGCATTTTGACAGTTTTTCACCACTAGAGGGTGTTAGTTCATGTGTGTCATATAGATAACACTGTGCTTACGCACGTGGCGTTCAGTTGAGCCAGCTCTGAATGGCTAAAATGGATGTCTGTCAAAAGAACTGAAATAAGGGGGCAGTTTGCAGAGGATTAGATACCTAATAAAAAGTGTATTTATATAACTGTTGGTTGTGCAAAACTATGGAAAGGGTAATAAATGGATTATCTATCTTTTTTAAACAATAAAAAATCTGGTGTAGACTGTCCCTTTAAGTATTGTATATCATTTTATATGTAGTTATTCTGGCTTGTTCATATTATTATTTGGAACTTAAATATATAATTTAAAATATGTATTTATGTTTAACATAATAATAATGAACAAAACAACTACATATTAAATTATATACAATACTTAAAATAATATGCAAGCACGTAGGAGCCGGATTAAAACAATATGCAAGCACGTAAGAGCCGGATTACAATAATATGCAAGCACGTAAGAGCCGGATTAGAACAATATGCAAGCACGTAGGAACCGCAAGCACATAGGAGCCGGATTAAAACAATATGCAAGGACGTAGGAGCCGGATTAAAATAATATGTGAGCACATAGGAGCCGGATTAAAACAATATGCAAGCACGTAGGAGCCGGATTAGAATAATATACAAGCACGTAGGAGCCGGATTACAATAATATGTGAGCACGTAGGAGCCGGATTAAAATAATATGCAAGCACGTAGGAGCCGGATTACAATAATATGTGAGCACGTAGGAGCCGGATTAAAATAATATGCGAGCACGTAGGAGCTGGATTAAAATAATATGCGAGCACATAGGAGCCGGATTAAAATAATATGCGAGCATGTAGGAGCCGGATTACAATAATATGCGAGCACATAGGAGCCGGATTAAAATAATATGCGTGCATGTAGGAGCCGGATTACAATAATATGCAAGCACGTAGGAGCCGGATTACAATAATATGCAAGCACGTAGGAGCCGGATTACAATAATATGCAAGCACGTAGGAGCCGGATTAAAATAATATGCAAGCATGTAGAAGACGGATTACAATAATATGCAAGCACGTAGGAGCCGGATTAAAATAATATGCAACCACGTAGGAGCCAGATTACAATAATATGCAAGCACGTAGGAGCCGGATTAAAATAATATGCAAGCATGTAGAAGCCGGATTACAATAATATGCAAGCACGTAGGAGCCGGATTAAAATAATATGCAAGCATGTAGAAGCCGGATTACAATAATATGCAAGCACGTATGAGCCGGATTACAATAATATGCAAGCACGTAGGAGCTGGATTACAATAATATGCAAGCACGTAGGAGCCAGATTACAATAATATGCAAGCACGTAGGAGCCGGATTACAATAATATGCAAGCACGTAGGAGCCGGATTAAAATAATATGCAAGCATGTAGAAACCGGATTACAATAATATGCAAGCACGTATGAGCCGGATTACAATAATATGCAAGCACCAGTGACGTGCAGTGACGTCAGAGGCTGGTGAGGCAGTGGCTAGGATACGCCTTCATTCTTTAGATATCCTTTGTTGAAGAAATAGCAATGCACATGGGTGAGCCAATCACATGAGGTCTCTATGTGCAGCCACCAATCAGCAGCTACTGAGCATATTTAGATATGATTTTCAACAAAGGACATCAAAAGAATGAAGAAAATTAGATATTAGATGTAAATTGGAAAGTTATTTAAATTTGCATATGGGTTTCATATGGGTTTCATGTCCCTTTAAATGGTGTCTTGGAAAACTGGTCAACTTAGTAAACATCTGATTTTAGTCTAAAAGGATTGTAACAGAAACTCTTGCCAGATAACACAATGCTTGCTCTGATTATGAGATCTAGAAATCCATGCCCATTAAAATATGTTTAAAAACATACTTTTTACTTTAATGCTGCAAATTATGCTTATAGATTCTTTCATTACATAAGGGATGAGAGTCAGAGGGGGAGGAAGAGAGACAGAGAGAGAAAGAGACCATGGGGGAGAACAACACATAAGGAGAGAGATGGATAGATAGAGAGAGACACACACACACAAGGGGGGGGGTGGAGACCACTGCATTTTAAAGTAATAAAACAGCAGAGCTACAGAGAGTTCAGAAAATTAGTCTATAATTTAGTGTGAAGTACAGAGGCAAGCTGCTAAGTTAGTGGGTGTAAAGTTTGAGTAAACAAAATACAAAAACTACCCTGCTGTAAAAGAGTAAAAAAACACTAAACCACATTCATTAAATTATCATTTTCACTAACAGAATCCCTTTCAGTAAAATCTTACTTTAATAAGATGTGGCTGAAACACTGCTCTCTGTGCCTCTTTTCCTGCTCTGTAAGGATTCAGGAAGTGACAGTGGCACATTCCACTGCACTTAGAGGGGAAGAACAGAACTCTCTTTTTCACTTTAGCAAAGCTAGCAGGTTCACAGGACAGCAACAAAATATATGAAAGTTGTTTTTTTCCGTTTTTGTTTTGTTTTATATGATTTAACATCCAGCCCCAACCCTATGTTCCACTTACTAATGCCTCTCGCTGGATTGGTTCAGCCCAAATAGGACTGCCTCAAATAAGCAGTTAATGGGCCATGCAATGATCTTAACCACTTGCATCCAGTAGGTGGCGCAGCATGTTGTGTAATGGTGGGCAGACCTGCTTGTGCCTCTCCATTGCACAACATGTAGCTGTGAGAAAAAAAAATGCTGGGGGAAAAAAATTACAATTTTTTTTTTAAAGCCAATAAAAAAAAATATTTTTGCCCATATGAGAGGTGAAGCACTGCCTCACCTGCCTCTAGTGACTGCACATCACTGGCAAGCACGTAGGAGCTGGATTACAATAATATGCAAGCACGTAGGAGCCGGATTAAAACAATATGCAAGCACGTAGGAGCCGGATTAAAATAATATGTGAGCATGTAGGAGCCGGATTAAAACAATATGCAAGCACGCCGGAGCCGGATTAGAATAATATACAAGCACGTAGGAGCCGGATTAAAATAATATGCCAGCACATAGGAGCCAGATTAAAATAATATGTGAGCATGTAGGAGCCGGATTAAAACAATATGCAAGCACGTAGGAGACGAATTAGAATAATATACAAGCACGTAGGAGCCGGGTTAAAATAATATGCAAGCACATAGGAGCCAGATTAAAATAATATGTGAGCACGTAGGAGCCGGATTAAAATAATTTGCGAGCACATAGGAGCCGGATTAAAATAATATGCGAGCACATAGGAGCCGGATTAAAATAATATGCGAGCACATAGGAGCCGGATTAAAATAATATGTGAGCACGTAGGAGCCGGATTACAATAATATGCATGCACGTAGGAGCCGGATTACAATAATATGCAAGCACGTAGGAGCCGGATTACAATAATATGTAAGCACGTAGGAGCCGGATTACAATAATATGCAAGCACGTAGGAGCTGGATCACAATAATATGCAAGCACGTAGGAGCCGGATTACAATAATATGCGAGCACGTAGGAGCCGGATTAAAATAATATGCAACCACGTAGGAGCCGGATTACAATAATATGCAAGCACGGAGGAGCCGGATTAAAATAATATGCAAGCACGTAGGAGCCAGATTAAAATAATATGCAAGCATGTAGGAGCCGGATTAAAATATTATGCAAGCATGTAGGAGCTGGATTAAAATAATATGCAAGCACGTAGGAGCTGGATTAAAATACTATGCAAGCACGTAGAAGCCAGATTAAAACAATATGCAAGCACGTAGGAGCCGGATTAAAACAATATGCAAGCACGTAGGAGCCGGATTAAAATAATATGCGAGCACGTAGGAGCCGGATTAAAATAATATGCAAGCATGTAGGAGCCGGATTAAAATAATATGCAAGCACGTAGGAGCCGGATTAAAATAATATGTGAGCACGTAGGAGCCAGATTAAAATAATATGTGAGCACGTAGGAGCCAGATTAAAATAATATGTGAGCACGTAGGAGCCAGATTAAAATAATATGTGAGCACGTAGGAGCCGGATTAAAATAATATGCAAGCACGTAGGAGCCGGATTACAATAATATGCGAGCACGTAGGAGCCGTCTTAAAATAATATGCAAGCATGTAGGAGCCGGATTACAATAATATGTTAGCACGTAGGAGCCGGATTACAATAATATGCAAGCATGTAGGAGCCGGATTACAATAATATGTGAGCATGTAGGAGCCGGATTACAATAATATGCAAGCACGTAGGAGCCAGATTAGAATAATATGTGAGCATGTAAGAGCCGGATTAAATTAATATGCAAGCACGTAGGAGCCGGATTAAAATAATATGTGAGCACGTAGGAGCCCGATTAAAATAATATGTGAGCACGTAGGAGCCAGATTAAAATAATATGTGAGCACGTAGGAGCCGGATTAAAATAATATGCAAGCACGTAGGAGCTGGATTACAATAATATGCGAGCACGTAGGAGCCGGATTAAAATAATATGCGAGCACGTAGGAGCCGGATTAAAATAATATGTGAGCACGTAGGAGCCAGATTAAAATAATATGCAAGCACGTAGGAGCCGGATTACAATAATATGTGAGCACGTAGGAGCCGGATTAAAATAATATGCAAGCACGTAGGAGCCGGATTACAATAATATGTGAGCACGTAGGAGCCAGATTAAAATAATATGTGAGCACGTAGGAGCCGGATTAAAACAATATGCAAGCACGTAGGAGCCGGATTAGAATAATATACAAGCACGTAGGAGCCGGATTAAAATAATATGCCAGCACATAGGAGCCAGATTAAAATAATATGTGAGCACGTAGGAGCCGGATTAAAATAATATGCGAGCACATAGGAGCCGGATTAAAATAATATGCGAGCACATAGGAGCCGGATTAAAATAATATGCGAGCACATAGGAGCCGGATTAAAATAATATGTGAGCACGTAGGAGCCGGATTACAATAATATGCATGCACGTAGGAGCCGGATTACAATAATATGCAAGCACGTAGGAGCCAGATTACAATAATATGTAAGCACGTAGGAGCCGGATTACAATAATATGCAAGCACGTAGGAGCCGGATCACAATAATATGCAAGCACGTAGGAGCCGGATTACAATAATATGCGAGCACGTAGGAGCCGGATTAAAATAATATGCAACCACGTAGGAGCCGGATTACAATAATATGCAAGCACGGAGGAGCCGGATTAAAATAATATGCAAGCACGTAGGAGCCAGATTAAAATAATATGCAAGCATGTAGGAGCCGGATTAAAATATTATGCAAGCATGTAGGAGCTGGATTAAAATAATATGCAAGCACGTAGGAGCTGGATTAAAATACTATGCAAGCACGTAGAAGCCAGATTAAAACAATATGCAAGCACGTAGGAGCCGGATTAAAACAATATGCAAGCACGTAGGAGCCGGATTAAAATAATATGCGAGCACGTAGGAGCCGGATTAAAATAATATGCAAGCATGTAGGAGCCGGATTAAAATAATATGCAAGCACGTAGGAGCCGGATTAAAATAATATGTGAGCACGTAGGAGCCAGATTAAAATAATATGTGAGCACGTAGGAGCCAGATTAAAATAATATGTGAGCACGTAGGAGCCAGATTAAAATAATATGTGAGCACGTAGGAGCCGGATTAAAATAATATGCAAGCACGTAGGAGCCGGATTACAATAATATGCGAGCACGTAGGAGCCGTCTTAAAATAATATGCAAGCATGTAGGAGCCGGATTACAATAATATGTTAGCACGTAGGAGCCGGATTACAATAATATGCAAGCATGTAGGAGCCGGATTACAATAATATGTGAGCATGTAGGAGCCGGATTACAATAATATGCAAGCACGTAGGAGCCAGATTAGAATAATATGTGAGCATGTAAGAGCCGGATTAAATTAATATGCAAGCACGTAGGAGCCGGATTAAAATAATATGTGAGCACGTAGGAGCCCGATTAAAATAATATGTGAGCACGTAGGAGCCAGATTAAAATAATATGTGAGCACGTAGGAGCCGGATTAAAATAATATGCAAGCACGTAGGAGCCGGATTACAATAATATGCGAGCACGTAGGAGCCGGATTAAAATAATATGCGAGCACGTAGGAGCCGGATTAAAATAATATGTGAGCACGTAGGAGCCAGATTAAAATAATATGCAAGCACGTAGGAGCCGGATTACAATAATATGTGAGCACGTAGGAGCCGGATTAAAATAATATGCAAGCACGTAGGAGCCGGATTACAATAATATGTGAGCACGTAGGAGCCAGATTAAAATAATATGTGAGCACGTAGGAGCCGGATTAAAACAATATGCAAGCATGTAGAAGCCGGATTAAAATAATATGCGAGCACGTAGGAGCCGGATTAAAATAATATGCGAGCACATAGGAGCCGGATTAAAATAATATGCGAGCCCGTAGGAGCCGGATTAAAACAATATGTGAGCACGTAGGAGCCAGATTAAAATAATATGTGAGCACGTAGGAGCCGGATTAAAATAATATGCGAGCACGTAGGAGCCGGATTAAAATAATATGCGAGCATGTAGAAGCCGGATTAAAATAATATGTGAGCACGTAGGAGCCGGATTACAATAATATGCGAGCATGTAGAAGCCGGATTAAAATAATATGCGAGCACGTAGGAGCCGGATTAAAATAATATGCGAGCATGTAGAAGCCGGATTAAAATAATATGCAAGCACGTAGGAGCCGGATTAAAATAATATCACCTAGATTACAAGTTTTGCACTATAGAGGGTGCGAAACAAATGGAACAAAAGTTGCGTTATTTCCCCATCCAAAGTGCTGCCATTACGAGTTTTTGAAAAGCCGCCTTGTGCGTGCAATGTTGCGTTAAATTTCATACCGCACAAAATACAAGTGCTGCTTTGACATGCTTGTGCACGCTTTCTCCATAGACTTCAATGGGGAGAGAGTGTTAGAAAAAAAAACACCTGCGATCGCGGAATGAAAAGCTCCGTAACACAACCCTATTGATGTCTATGGGAAAAAAGTTAAGTTTAAACCTAACACCCTAACATAAACCCCACGTCTAAAATACAGAGTTAAGGTGGCACAATAAATGATTGCTAATTTCCCAATTCTTAATATCCAATTTAAAGAATATATCCGTAAAACAAAAGGGCTTCAGCCTTACGGCCTGTTTGGTACCTTTTTATCCGGTTTTTGTTGTTTCAGCTTTCTTCATAGTGCACTGTAAAAATGTTGCTGTTTGAAAATGTAGGTGAATCCCCTGTGTTTCCAACAGAGTCTCGTTTGTGCAGTCTCACCAATGGAGTGTAGTTTGCGATGGTCTCCTTATACCGGGTGTTGGTAGTTATTAACTATTTACTAACTACCTAGTTAAAATAAATACAAACTTACCTGTGAAATAAAAGTAAAACCTAAGCTGCCTTACACTAAAACCTAACATTATAAAAATAAAAAAAACACTAAAATTACAAAAAATAAAAAAAATCTACCATTACAAAAAATAACAAACGAAATTATCCAAGACAATAAAAATGATTCCTATTTTAGTACCCTGTTTTAAAAAAAAAAACACCCCAAAATAAAAACCCTAATCTATAATAAACTACCAAGAGCCCTTAAAATGGCCTTTTGTAGGCCCTTAAAAGGGCCTTTTGTAGGGCACTGCCCTAAAGAAATCAGCTCTTTTTCTAAAAAAGAAAAACAAACACCACCTAACAGTATACAAACCCCCACCCCCCAAACCCACAAAATAAAAATAAAGTTAAACCTAATCTACATATTGCCCTGAAAAGGGCATTTGTATGGGCATTGCCCTTAAAAGGGCATTCAGCTCTTTTACTGCCCATTAAAAATAAAAAAATGGCTATTCTAAAAAAAAAACACCTTTAAAAATTTTTTACACAAAATAACAAACGAATTATACCAAAAAATAAAAATTATTCCTATTCTAATATCCCATTTTAAAAAAAAAACACCCCAAAATAAAAGAACCCTAATCTATAATAAACTACTAATAGCCCTTAAAAGGGCCTTTTATAGGGCATTGCCCTATAGAAATTCCGATTATCCTATCTTGTGAAGATATAATCTAGATTTTATTAAAGACACAGAAGTATTTTGCATACTTTCTTTTACTAAATATGCAAGCACTTTAAAGAAATAACAAAACATCATCAGATACAATAATATTAAAACAGTACAGAAAATAAAGAATAACAATAAGTAGCTAGAGTGTGAGCTAACTTATAACACCATGAACAAAGTGAATAGTGACCATAAACTGACCAATATGCAGTCAAACGTCATCTTTCTTGTCTAATGCTCATGATGGAAGAATTTGAAAGAACAACAAACAGTCCAAAACAGCATAAAACAAAACATGTGAAGAAGAAGTTGAAGATCTGTTTTGAAGACATCTTGGAAAGGAAAAACTTGCTTGTAGACTGAAGTCTTGTCCGGGATCTAGTAGAAGGGAAATCATTCTCTTGTGATGAGGGTAGAAATCCAGATAGGAGAAAAGGATTCCGTTCAGTTGGAAACTGTCAAAATAAAAATGTATTAATAATATAGCCATAAGAGGGTTGGAGAAAACCTATGAGGTAGGAAAATACTCGTCTCTGTGTCTTTAATAAAATCTAGATTATACCTTCACAAGCTAGGATAATCTGAATTTTATTACAAGACCAGAGACTCCTATTTTGCAAGTTTAAAGCAATTAATAAAACAAATTATGTGAGTGAGGCATTTTGAATGGGTCTAAAGTAAAACTGTTTAAAAATAGAATCTGAAGACCAATCGGCGGCACTCAGAATCTGCTGAATAGGAGTAGACCAAAAAGGCTTTCGAAGCTGCAGACCCTCTGACTGAATGAGCAGAAAAAGAAATGTCAATTCCAGCTTCCTTCATGACCCATTTAACCCACCTAGCAATGGAGGTTGAGTTGATAGGAGAATAAGGAGGTACAAAAGAAATAAGAAATTGGTTATCAGATGAATTTCTAAAAGAAGTTTTGGATTCATATACTTTCAAACATTCAACTACACATAAAGAATGTTCAGAAGGAAGATAAGGATAAAAAATAGAAGTAGAAAGAGTCTTAGTTCTACGAGAAAGAAAAAAGGTAACACCCTCCGGAGAAAAACGCTTACGGCTAGTTTTAGAGTTTTGTCGGTAACGACCCGCGTATCTAACGCTGGTTTTTTTCTGGCCGCACCTTTAAAATAACTCTGGTATTGAGAGTCCACAGAATGGCTGCGTTAGGCTCCAAAAAAGGAGCGTAGAGCATATTTAACGCCACTGCAACTCTCGATACCAGAGTTGCTTACGGACGCGGCCAGCCTCAAAAACGTGCTCGTGCACGATTCCCCCATAGGAAACAATGGGGCTGTTTGAGCTGAAAAAAAACCTAACACTCCTAACGCAGCCCCATTGTTTCCTATGGGGAAACACTTCCTACGTCTGCACCTAACACTCTAACATGTACCCCGAGTCTAAACACCCCTAACCTTACACTTATTAACCCCTTATATGCCGCCCCCGCTATCGCTGACCCCTGCATATTATTATTAACCCCTAATCTGCCGCTCCGTACACCGCCGCAACCTACGTTATCCCTATGTACCCCTAATCTGCTGTCCCTAACACCGCCGACCCCTATATTATATTTATTAACCCCTAATCTGCCGCCCACAACGTCGCCTCCACCTGCCTACACTTATTAACCCCTAATCTGCCGAGCGGACCGCACCGCTATTATTATAAATTTATTAACCCCTAATCAGCCTCACTAACCCTATAATAAATAGTATTAACCCCTAATCTGCTGCCCCTAACATCGCCGACACCTAACTTCAAACATTAACCCCTAATCTGCCGACTGGAGCTCACCGCTATTCTAATAAATTTATTAACCCCTAAAGCTAAGTCTAACCCTAACACTTACACCCCCCTAAATTAAATATAATTTACATCTAACGAAATTAATTAACTCTTATTAAATAAATTATTCCTATTTAAAGCTAAATACTTACCTGTAAAATAAATCCTAATATAGCTACAATATAAATTATATTTATATTATAGCTATTTTAGGATTTATATTTATTTTACAGGTAACTTTGTATTTATTTTAACCAGGTATAATAGCTATTAAATAGTTAAGAACTATTTAATAGCTAAAATAGTTAAAATAATTACAAATTTACCTGTAAAATAAATCCTAACCTAAGTTACAATTAAACCTAACACTACACTATCAATAAATAAATTAAATACAATTCCTACAAATAAATACAATGAAATAAACTAACTAAAGTACAAAAAATAAAAAAGAACTAAGTTACAAAAAATAAAAAAATATTTACAAACATTAGAAAAATATTACAACAATTTTAAACTAATTACACCTACTCTAAGCCCCCTAATAAAATAACAAAGCCCCCCAAAATAAAAAATGCCCTACCCTATTCTAAATTACTAAAGTTCAAAGCTCTTTTACCTTACCAGCCCTGAACAGGGCCCTTTGAGGGGCATGCCCCAAGAAATTCAGCTCTTTTGCCTGTAAAAAAAAACATACAATACCCCCCACCCAACATTACAACCCACCACCCACATACCCCTAATCTAACCCAAACCCCCCTTAAATAAACCTAAAACTAAGCCCCTGAAGATCTTCCTACCTTATCTTCACCATACCAGGTTCACCGATCGATCCAGAAGAGCTCCTCCGATGTCCTGATCCAAGCCCAAGCGGGGGGCTGAAGAGGTCCATGATCCGGCTGAAGTCATCATCCAAGCGGGAGCTGAAGAGGTCCATGATCCGGCTGAAGTCTTCATCCAAGCGGGAGCTGAAGAGGTCCATGATCCGGCTGAAGTCTTCTATCAATGGCATCTTCAATCTTCTTTCTTCGGGAGCCATCATCTTCCATCTGACGCGGAACATCCTCTTCTCCCGACGCCTACTCGCCGAATGACGGTTCCTTTAAATGACGTCATCCAAGATGGCGTCCCTCGAATTCCGATTGGCTGATAGGATTCTATCAGCCAATCGGAATTAAGGTAGGAATATTCTGATTGGCTGGTGGAATCAGCCAATCAGAATCAAGTTCAATCCGATTGGCTGATTGGATCAGCCAATCAGATTGAGCTCGCATTCTATTGGCTGTTCCGATCAGCCAATAGAATGCAAGCTCAATCTGATTGGCTGATTCCATCAGCCAATCAGAATTTTCCTACCTTAATTCCGATTGGCTGATAGAATCCTATCAGCCAATCGGAATTTGACGGACGCCATCTTGGATGACGTCCCTTAAAGGAACCGTCATTCGTCGGGAAGTCGTCGTCGGAAGAAGATGGGTGAAGGTCTTCAAGATGGAGCCGGTCCTCATCGGATGAAGATAGAAGATGCCGCTTGGAAGATGATGGTTGCTGGTCCGGATCTACTCTTCTTCCCGGATAGGATGAAGACTTTGGAGCCTCTTCTGGACTTCTTCAGCCGTCGGATGATGGATGTCTAGCCCCCGCTTGGGCTTAGATGAAGATTTTGGAGCCAGGACCGATCGGTGATACCCGGTGAGGTGAAGATAAGGTAGGAAGATCTTCAGGGGCTTAGTGTTAGGTTTATTTAAGGGGGGTTTGGGTTAGATTAGGGGTATGTGGGTGGTGGGTTGTAATGTTGGGGGGGGTAGTGTATGTTTTTTTTTTACAGGCAAAAGAGCTGAATTCTTTGGGGCATGCCCCGCAAAGGGCCCTTTTAAGGGCTGGTAAGGTAAAAGAGCTTTGAACTTTTGTAATTTAGAATAGGGTAGGGCATTTTTTACTTTGGGGGGCTTTGTTATTTTATTAGGGGGCTTAGAGTAGGTGTAATTAGTTTAAAATTGTTGTAATATTTTTCTTATGTTTGTAAATATTTTTTTATTTTTTGTAACTTAGTTCTTTTTTATTTTTTGTACTTTAGTTAGTTTATTTCATTGTAGTTATTTGTAGGTATTGTACTTAATTAATTTATTGATAGTGTAGTGTTAGGTTTAATTGTAGGTAATTGTAGGTATTGTATTTAATTAATTTATTGATAGTGTAGTGTTAGGTTTAATTGTAATAATTTTTTTAATAGGTAGTTTATGGGTGTTAGTGTACTTTAGGGCACAGTAGTTAAGAGCTTTATGAACCGGCGTTAGCCCAGAAAGCTCTTAACTACTGACTTTTTTCTGCGGCTGGAGTTTTGTCGTTAGATTTCTAATGCTCACTTCAGCCACGACTCTAAATACCGGAGTTAGAAAGATCCCATTGAAAAGATAGGATACGCAATTGACGTAAGGGGATCTGCGGTATGGAAAAGTCGCGGCTGAAAAGTGAGCGTTAGACCCTTTTTTGACTGACTCCAAATACCGGCGGTAGCCTAAAACCAGCGTTAGGAGCCTACTACCGCCAAACTCCAAATCTAGGCCTTAGCTTCCAGTTTAAGGCCCTAAAATCTGAAACTCTACAAAAAGATATTAGACAAAGTAGAGTAGCAAGTTTAGCCGAAAGCTGTTTTTAAAACAGAGAAGAATTAACAGACCAGGATTTAAAAAGGGAAAAAATTAAATCCACATCCCAAAAGAATTCATGTTTAGGGATAGGGGAACGCATTAACCTAATAGCTTTAAGCACTCTACAAACTAAAGGATGTTTTCCAACAGATTGATTATCAATTAAGCTATGTCTGGCAGAAATAGCAGAACGATTAACATTAATAGATCTATAAACCAGACCTGAATCAAAGAGGAGAGGTCGCCACCTGGATGAACTACTGCCTAAAGCTGAACCCAGACAAGACCGAAGTCCTCCTCCTCGGTCCCACCACATCCGCTTGGAATAACTCATGGTGGCCCACAGCCCTCGGACACCCTCCAACCCCCACCAACCATGCATGAAATCTAGGCGTCATCCTGGACTCATCGCTCTCCATGGACCTGCAAATCAATGCCGTCTCTTCTGCATGCTTCCACCAACTTCACCTGCTGCGAAAGATCTTCAAATGGATCCCAACCGAGACCAGGAAGACTGTCCCTCACGCCCTCGTCAGCAGCCGACTGGACTATGGTAACGCACTCTACGCCGGCACCACCATCAAGCTCCAAAAGAGACTACAGCACACCCAGAACTCCTCGGCCAGACTAATCCTTGACATCTCTCATCAATGCCACATCACCAAACACCTGCAGGACCTGCACTGGCTCCCCATCAACAAAAGAATAACCTTCAAGCTTCTCACCCACGCATTCAAGGCCCTCCACAACATCGGTCCCGAATACTTGAACCACCGTGTTACCTTCTACACCCCTACAAGACAACTTCAATCGGCTGACCAAGCCCTCGCTGTCATCCCCTGCATCGGGAAAACCACAGCGGGAGGCAGATCCTTCTCTCACCTGGCAGCCAAGACTTGGAACACCCTCCCGCTGCACCTCAGACAAGCTACCACCCTAACTAAGTTCAGAAAGGACCTCAAGACCTGGCTCTTCGACTGAACTGCAACCCTCAGCGCCTTGAGACCCTTACGGGTGAATAGCCGTGCTTTACAAGAACCCAATAGATAGATAGATAGAATTAATGACATCACTTAGATCCGAAGAAAAGAGATCTGAGTTTCTCCCCAAACACCAGCGAGTCCATTTAGACCAGGCGGCAAAGTAGCATCTACGAGTTCCTGGGGCCCAAGACTCTTGCATGAGCAATCTAGCTCCATCCAAAAGGCCTCGGAGAGTGCAGGGTCCCCTGAGATCATCCATGCTACCAGGTGGAGAGAGCCTTGAAGTACTAGATTGTGGCAATTGCCTTCTGCATCCATGAGGAGATGAGGAAATAGAGGAAGCCGAACTGGAAAGTTGGTAGACATCTCCAACAGAGAGGGGTACAAAGACTGAGCTGGCCAAAGGGGGGTCACTAATGTTAGAGATATCAGATCCCTGCGAACAATTAAAATTGTTCTCTGGATCATGGAAAAGGGAGGAAATGCATAAACTCCTTGACGTGGCAATGGATGAAGAAAGGCATCTATGGACACCGCCTCCAGATCTGGACGCCAACTGAAATAGGGCTGGATCTGAAAATTGATCCTGGAAGCAAAGAGATCCAAACAAAAGGAACCCCTGAGGGATTGGATGGCAAGGAAAAGACTCCTGTCCAATCTCCAGTTGCTGGCATCTGTCAAATATCGAGAACCCCAATCCGCTGCGGAATTCGATTGGCCTGGAATATAATAAAATGTTTCTCATCCAGAGTCCACTTGCCACCTGTAATTGAAGGACCACAATGTACTCCCCAGCCTGAACGACTGGCGTTGGATTCTATGACAAAATCTGGAGTCTTACCAAAAATGTCTCTCCCATTCCAAGCTTTTAGATGGGAAAGCCACCAAGAAAGTTCTTCTTTGGCTTCTGGGGATAAAGATATCAAATGAGAATAAGAAAAACCTTTCCTCAAATAAAGAATCTTCAATCTCTGGAGTTGGTGATAATGGAGAGGGGCAGAGAATATAGCCTGAATAGATGATGATAGTAAACCTACTATTCTGGCTATAGTCCTGATAGGTACAGAATCTTTGGATAGTGTTTTGGAAATTTCTTTCTTGATATTCTTTACTTTGTCTAAAGGGAGACTCAAAGTAGAGGGAACAGTGTCTATTTGGAAACCCAAGAAAATCAGAGATCTGGTTGGCGACAGAACCAATTTCTGTTTGTTTATAATAAAACCCATGGAGTCTAATAAGGTTATGGTGGTAAACAAATGATTCTGAAGAGAAAGACAATTCTGGTCCATAATCAAAATGTCGTCTAACTAGATTATAAGACCAACACCTCGAAGTCTTAACCAAGCTACCGCTGGTTTGGGTAACTTGGTGAAAATCCATGGAGCAGATGATAGACCAAATGGAATGCAAGTGAAATACTAGAGTTGATCCTCCCAACAGAACGTCAAATACCTCCAATGATCTTGGGCAATGGGCATGGTTAGATAAGCATCTGTGAGATCTAGACGAACTAACCAATCGTTTTCTCTTAAACACTCTCTCAACAGATGAATACCTTCCATTTTGAAATGGTGGTATGCAACATAAGCATTTAGGGACTTTAGATTTATAACTGGTCTGAATTGATTGTTTTTCTTTTTTTACCAGAAATAAGTTGCTTAAATAAATATTGTGAGGCTGAAGTACGGGGAGAATTGCTTTTTTGGAAAATAGATTTGAAATTTTGTTTTGGACCAGAATTTTGTCTTCCTGAGAAAACTGAATAGGATGAGGAAATTTTATTTGAACTGGAAGGGAAATTAATTCTATGTGTATGCCTGAAACCTCTTGGAGAACTCAGGGGTCTGAAGTTATTGAGGACCAATTCTGAGTGAATAAAGCGATTCTGCCACCAATTTTGTCTGGGAAAGAAAGAGCAGGAAAAGGAAAGGATGTATTTACCTGGGGCAGTTGTTGACCTTGCTCTGCTTCTGAAACCTTTTTGATTCCATGGTCAGGCTTGAGATGGGGAAAAAGAAGAGGTTGAGGGTTCTTGGAAGTTTCTTCTAATTTGATATTGGTTCTGCTAAAATTAGTTTTGGTTTTGGGATTGGTAATATTGAGACCTTGATACAAAGGCTTGGCTGCTGGGAAAGCGGCCGCTACCTTTCCCGACCTTTCAGAGAAATTATGGAAAGGATAAAATATTTTTCTAACAGATGTTTTAACCTTGTTTAAATTGGAGAATGTATTTACATATTAATTCAAATCTTTAAGATAAGAATCACCAAAAAGGAGGCCATTACTATCAGAGGCTAGGTCATGAGAGGCAAAGTCTGCTATTTTTGGGTCAATTTTACGTAAAATATTACAACGTCTTTCTAAAGACATCGCAGTATTGGTGTTTCCTACAAAGCATAAAAGTCTCTGGACCCACTCTCGAACAATAAAAGGGTCTAAAAGAGCATTTTCAGCAACTGCTTGTTCTGACATTTCGAAAAGTTTAGTGATAGGGCCTACAGAATCTAACAACTTATCTTGACAGATCTTCCATGACCTGTCAACTCCTTTTTTTATTTTATAGCCTGGAGCACTACTTCAGGAGTAACAAGCATTTTTAGGTAATAAAGGACAGGGGCACTCCACTCTCATTTTATTGCGTGTCTGTTTTTTGAGCGTTTTTTTAAGCTGAAAATCAATAAATTTGGCAATATCAATAGATGGGCACCATTCTGCGAAACTAGGGTGATGTAATTCATCAGAATTGAACCTGGGATTACCCAAACAATCAACAAATTCACTTTCATCTTCATCATCCTTAGTCTTTTTAGACAATTTTTTACATTTTTTCGCCATAGGAGAATAATCTGAATCATCAGAATTACCATTAAATGAGTCTGAATTAATGTCTGTATAATCATCTTCATCAGAGGAATTAAAATCCGATGAAGATTGAGGTTTAACCTTAGAAATAATCTTAGATTTCGATATTTCTTTAGGATCTCCCATTTGGGTACACTTGGGATGCAGGGTTCTTTTTACAGCGGTTTTTGTTCCTTTGCTGTGAGGAATTGAAATGTCAGTTAATATTTGACAAGATTTAGACACCAGCTTTTTACTAGTTTTAACTGCACTAGATGCAAGTTTTCTTTTAATAGGTTTTTTTAGGATCTTGAGATTGATCTTCTATCAAAGATGACATTTTGTTAAATAATGTATTAATGGAAGAATCAATCATGTTTTGTACAGTATGAATGGTTAAAAGAGCAGAAGATTCTGTAGTTTCAGACATTATATACAAAATTATTTTTTAAAACTAGCTAAATAAATAATACACCAAGATATATATAGAGAAAATATATGAGAGTATAAAAATAACTTTGACTGACAAGGTTAGCAAATAAACACTTAATCCTAAAATTTCTCTAACAGAAAAATCATAAACATATTAAACAGATAAATTTTGCATTAAGCGTGTAACAAACTTTTTCACAGGATGGCAGAGTGAGCTAAGAAACGATATCCAGCTAAGTAAAATAAGCAACAACAGCAGATATATTGAAACTGTTGCCACTTCAGAGGAAGCATGAACGATGTAGCGACTAAAACCCCTGACAGGAAATGTCGGCAAGAGAGAGCGGGAATGAAGTTTGACTGACAGCTCACAAAATGGCATCTGTAACGACCACCGTAATGCGACACAGAGAGATACAGAAAAGCTGCAGTGCTCTGCAGAGAGAAACCCAAGGGAAAAACAAAAAACAGAAAATGGAAAATGAAGGCAGTAAATACACAGTAAGAAGGGAAAATTCAGAAGGGAGGGAAAAAGGCAAAAAAGAACAAAAATGACACCGAGATTATGAGTTTTGCGGTAACAGGGGTGCTAACAAGCCTTTTTTTCACCGTTCCCTTAAGACAACGCTGGTATTACAGCCAATGAATCCTATCAGCCAATCAGAATTCAAGGGACGTCATCTTGGATGACGTCATTTAAAGGAACCTTCATTCGTCGGGAGTCATCGGAAGAAGAGGATGCTCCACGTCGGCTGGCTTCAAGATGGACTCGCTCCGCTCCGGATGGATGAAGATAGAAGATGCCACCTGGATGAAGACTTCTGCTCGTCTGGAGGTCCTCTTCTGGCCAGATCGGATGAAGACTTCTGCCCCTCTGGAGGACCACTTGTGCCCGGCTGGGTGACGGCTTATGGTAGGGTAATCTTCAAGGGGGTAGTGTTAGGTTTTATTAAGGGGGGATTGGGTTGGTTTTAGAGTAGGTAAAAGAGCTGATTACTTTGGGGCAATGCCCCGCAAAAGGCCCTTTTAAGGGCTATTTGTAATTTAGTATAGGGTAGGGAATTTTATTATTTTGGGGGGCTTTTTTATTTTATTAGGGGGATTAGATTAGGTGTCATTAGTTTAAAATTCTTGTAATTATTTTATTCGTACTTTAGTTTATTTAATTTAATTGTATTTAATTGTAGTTAATTTAGGTAATTAATTTAATGATAGTGTAGTGTTAGGTGTAATTGTAACTTAGGTTAGGATTTATTTTACAGGTAAATTTGTACTTATTTTCACTAGGTAGTTATTAAATAGTTAATAACTATTTCATAACTATTGTACCTAGTTAAAATAAATACAAAGTTGCCTGTAAAATAAATATAAACCCTAAGATAGATACAAATGTAACTATTAGTTATATTGTAGCTATCTTATGGTTTATTTTATAGTTAAGTATTTAGTTTTAAATAGGAATAATTTATTTAATTTTATTTAGTTTTATTTAAGTTATATTTAAGTTAAGGGGTTAGACTTAGGTTTAGACTTAGGTTTAGGGGTTAATAAATTTAATATAGTAGCAGCGACGTTGGGGGCGGCAGATTAGGGGTTAATAAATGTAGATAGGTGTCGGCGCTGTTAGGGATGGCAGATTAGGGGTTAATAAAATTTAACTAGTGTTTGCGAGGTGGGAGTGCGGCGGATTAGGGGTTAATATATTTATTAAAGTGGCGGCGATGTCCGGTCGGCAGATTAGGGGTTAAAAACTTTAGTTAACTGTTTGTGGTGTGGGGGGGCCTCGGTTTAGGGGTTAATAGGTAGTTTATGGGTGTTAGTGTACTTTTTTAGCACTTTAGTTAAGAGTTTTATGTTACGGTGTTAGCCCATAAAACTCTTAACTACTGACTTTTAAATGCGGTAGGAGTCTTGACAGGAGAGGGTCTACCGCTCACTTCTTCCAAGACTCATAATACCGGCATTAGGCAAGTCCCATTAAAAAGATAGGATACGCAATTGAAGTAACGCTGCTTTTTAACCCTAACGCAAGACTCGTAATCTAGCCGTAAAAATGAAATAATAAACAGAATTATAACACAAAAAATAAAAAGATAAACTAAATAATAATAATAACTTATAAAATAACTATGATTATGAATAATAACAAATGAAACACGTTAAACAATAAAAAAAATCACGGAAACCTTTCACAACTTATCTCAGAGATGAACAGCAAAAGAAAGAGGAGGTTTGGCTGCCTATTGGTCAGTTTATTGTCACTATTCCTACTCTGGTCACTTTTTTCATGGTGTTATAAGTTAGCTCACACTCTAGCTACTTACTGTTATTCATTATTTTCTGCACTGTTTTAATATTATTGTATCTGATTATGCTTTGTTATTTCTTTAAAGTGCTGCATATTGAGTAGTAAAAGAAAGTATGCAAAATAGGAGTCTCTGGTATTGTAATAAAATCCGCTCTTTTGCTACAAAATAAAAACAAACACCCCCTAACATTACAAACCCTCACCCCCCCCCCCCCCCCCAACCCACAATATCAAAAAACCTTACTAACAAAAAACCTGATATACTCATTGCCCTTAAAAGGGCATTCAGCTATTTTTCTTGCCCTTCAAAAGTCATTCAGCTCTTTTAAGACAAGCCCAAACCCTAATCTAAAAAAAAAGCCCACCTCAAAAAACCTTAAAAAAAAACCTAACACTAACCCCTCTTTAGGTACTCACAGTTGCTGAAGTCTGGCTTGAACTATATTCATCCCAGCGGCTCCATCTTCATCCAGACTGCTCCATCTTCATCCAGGCAGATCCATCTTCATCCATCAAGGGAACAACATGTTCTTCATCCCTTCGAAGTTGCAGAAGTCGATGTGCAGATGCGGAAGTCCAGGCGAAGGTCCAAGGTGAAGGTCCAGGCGGAGGTCCATGGATCCGACATGGAGGTCATCTTCATGCTGTTGTACGCCGCACACTGAGGAATTTGTTGTATGCTAGGATTTTTTTTATATTGGGGGGGGCTTTTTATTTTGATAGGGCTATGTTTTTTATGTGTAATTGTTTTTATTTTGGATAATTTCGTCTGTTATTTTTTGTAATTTAATATTTTTTTATTTTTTGTAATTTATTATTTTTAATTTTTTGTAACTGTAGATTTAATTTTTTTAGTAGTGTTAGGTTTTTTTAATGGGTAATTTAATTAGTTATTTTAATTTTAGTCTAATAGTAATGTTAGTTTAATTTATAGTTTAAGTTTAGTTTTTTTTAATTTCCCAGGTAGGTTTTTATTTATTTTAAGATAGGGATCTTGTTATTTTAATTTAAAGTTAGGGGGTTGTTAGGTTTAGGGGTTAATAGTTTAATTTAGTTTTTGGCAATGTGGGGGGCTGGCGGTTTAGGGGTTAATATGTTTATTTAGTGGTAGTGATGTTGGAGGTCAGAGTTTTAGGGGTTAATAACTTTATTTAGTGGCAGCAATGTCGGGGAGCGACG
Organism: Bombina bombina; assembly: GCF_027579735.1. NCBI lineage: Eukaryota > Metazoa > Chordata > Amphibia > Anura > Bombinatoridae > Bombina > Bombina bombina. The sequence goes on from NC_069502.1 coordinate 1,163,863,779, forward strand.
GAATAGGGGTTAATAGCTTTATTATAGTGTGGGCAATGTTGGGGTGTGGGGGAATAGGGGTTAATAACTTTAGTATAGTGGTGACGATGTCAGGGAGCGGTGGAATAGGGGTTAATACATTTTATTAGTTGCAGCAATGTCAGGAGCGGCAGATTAGGGGTTAATAGGTTTAATATAGTGTTTGCGATGCAGGAGGGCCTCGGTTTAGGGGTTAATAGGTAGTTTATGGATGTTAGTGTACTTTGTAACAGTTTAGTTATAAGTTTTGTGTAACAGTTTTGATGCGTAAAACTCATAACTACTGGTCTCAGATTGCGTAACGGATCATGTCGTATAGGCTGTAACGCAAGCTTTTTAGCCTCACCGCAAAACTCGTAATGGCAGCACTATGGAAATCCCAGGAAAAACGCAATTTTTTCGAGTGCGGGACTGACGTTGCATTACAGGCTAAAAGGCTTACAGGACAGCTATACCGACAAGACTCGTAATGGCTGCGTTGCTGTTTTAACGCTGAAATGGCAATTTTTTCAGCGTTAAAACACGAATGCAAAACTTGTAATCTAGGTGTATGTGAGCACGTAGGAGCCAGATTAAAATAATATGCGAGCATGTAGGAATCGGACTAAAATAATATGCGAGCACGTAGGTGCCAGATTAAAATAATATGTGAACATGTGGGAGCCGGATTAAAATAATATACGAGCACGTAGGAGCCGGATTAAAATAATATGTGAACACATAGGAGCCGGATTAAAATAATAAACAAGCACGTAGGAGCCGGATTAAAATAATATGGCCTAGATTTAGAGTTTGGCGGTAGCCGTCAAAACCAGCGTTAGAGGCTCCTAACGCTGGTTTTAGGCTACCGCCGGTATTTGGAGTCAGTCAGGAAAGGGTCTAACGCTCACTTTGCAGCCGCGACTTTTCCATATCGCAGATCCCCTTATGTCAATTGCGTATCCTATCTTTTCAATGGGATCTTTCTAACTCCGGTATTTAGAGTCGTGGCTGAAGTGAGCGTTAGAAATCTAACGACAAAAACTCCAGCCGCAGAAAAAAGTCAGTAATTAAGAGCTTTATGGGCTAACGCCGGTTTATAAAGCTCTTAACTACTGTGCTCTAAAGTACACTAACACCCATAAACTACCTATGTACCCCTAAACCGAGGTCCCCCCACATCGCCGCCACTCGATTACATTTTTGTAACCCCTAATCTGCCAACCGCCACCTACGTTATACTTATGTATCCCTAATCTGCTGCCCCTAACACCGCCGACCCCTATATTATATTTATTAACCCCTAACCTGCCCCCCACAACGTTGCCGCCAGCTACCTACAATAATTAACCCCTAATCTGCCGACCGCAAAGCGCCGCCACCTACATTATAGCTATGTACCCCTAATCTGCTGCCCCTAACACCGCCGACCCCGATATTATATTTATTAACCCCTAATCTGCCCCCCTCAACGTCGTCTCCACCTGCCCACACTTATTAACCCCTAATCTGCCGAGCGGATCTCACCGCTACTATAATAAAGTTATTAACCCCTAATCCGCCTCACTCCCGCCTCAATAACCCTATAATAAATAGTATTAACCCCTAATCTGCCCTCCCTAACATCACCGACACCTAACTTCAATTATTAACCCCTAATCTGCCGACCGAATCTCGCCGCTACTGTAATAAATGGATTAACCCCTAAAGCTAAGTCTAACCCTAACACCCCCCTAAATTAAATATAATTTAAATCTAACGAAATAAATTAACTCTTATAAAATAAATTATTCCTATTTAAAGCTAAATACTTACCTGTAAAATAAACCCTAATATAGCTACAATATAAATTATAATTATATTATAGCTATTTTAGGATTAATATTTATTTTACAGGCAACTTTGTAATTATTTTAACCAGGTACAATAGCTATTAAATAGTTAATAACTATTTAATAGTTACCTAGTTAAAATAATTACAAAATTACCTGTAAAATAAATCCTAACCTAAGTTACAATTAAACCTAACACTACACTATCAATAAATTAATTAAATACAATTCCTACTAATAAATACAATGAAATAAACTAACTAAAGTACAAAAAATAAAAAAGAACTAAGTTACAAAAAATAAAAAAATATTTACAAACATTAGAAATATATTACAACAATTTTAAACTAATTACACCTACTCTAAGCCCCCTAATAAAATAACAAAGCCCCCCAAAATAAAAAAATGCCCTACCCTATTCTAAATTAAAAAAGTTCAAAGCTCTTTTACCTTACCAGCCCTGAACAGGGCCCTTTGCGGGGCATGCCCCAAAGAATTCAGCTCTTTTGCCTGTAAAAAAAACACATACAATACCCCCCCCCCCAACATTACAACCCACCACCCACATACCCCTAATCTAACCCAAACCCCCCTTAAATAAACCTAACACTAAGCCCCTGAAGATCTTCCTACCTTATCTTCACCATACCAGGTTCACCGATCGGTCCTCGGAAGTCTTGATCCAAGCCTCGGAAGTGTTGATCCAAGCCCAAGCGGGGGGCTGAAGCGTGACGTCCATCCTCGGGCTGAAGTCTGGATCCAAGCGGCGACTGAAGAAATCCATCATCGGGCTGAAGTCGGAAGTCCATCATCGGGATGAAGTCTTCTATCAAGCAGCATCTTCAATCTTCTTTCTTCCGGAGCCATCATCTTCCAGCCGACGCGGAACATCCTCTTCTCCCGACGCCTACTCACCGAATGACAGTTCCTTTAAATGACGTCATCCAAGATGGCGTCCGTCGAATTCCGATTGGCTGATAGGATTCTATCAGCCAATCGGAATTAAGGTAGGAAAATTCTGATTGGCTGATGGAATCAGTCAATCAGATTGAAGTTCAATCCGATTGGCTGATCCGATCAGCCAATCAGATTGAGCTTGCATTCTATTGGCTGTTCCGATCAGCCAATAGAATGCAAGCTCAATCTGATTGGCTGATTCCATCAGCCAATCAGAATTTTCCTACCTTAATTCCGATTGGCTGATAGAATCCTATCAGCCAATCGGAATTTGACGGACGCCATCTTGGATGACGTCATTTAAAGGAACCGTCATTCGGCAAGTAGGCGTCGGGAGAAGAGGAAGTTCCGCGTCGGCTGGAAGATGATGGCTCCGGAAGAAAGAAGATTGAAGATGCTGCTTGATAGAAGACTTCATCCCGATGATGGACTTCCGACTTCAGCCCGATGATGGAGTTCTTCAGTCGCCGCTTGGATCCAGACTTTAGCCCGAGGATGGACGTCACTCTTCAGCCCCCCGCTTGGGCTTGGATCAACACTTCCGAGGCTTGGATCAAGACTTCCGAGGACCGATCAGTGAACCTGGTATGGTGAAGATAAGGTAGGAAGATCTTCAGGGGCTTAGTGTTAGGTTTATTTAAGGGGGGTTTGGGTTAGATTAGGGGTATGTGGGTGGTGGGTTGTAATGTTGGGGGGGGTATTGTATGTGTTTTTTTTACAGGTAAGAGAGCTGAATTCTTGGGGCATGCCCCGCAAAGGGCCCTGTTCAGGGCTGGTAAGGTAAAAGAGCTTTGAACTTTTTTAATTTAGAATAGGATAGGGCATTTTTTATTTTGGGGGGCTTTGTTATTTTATTAGGGGGCTTAGAGTAGGTGTAATTAGTTTAAAATTGTTGTAATATTTTTCTGATGTTTGTAAATATTTTTTTATTTTTTGTAACTTAGTTCTTTTTTATTTTTTGTACTTTAGTTAGTTTATTTCATTGTATTTATTTGTAGCAATTGTATTTAATTAATTTATTGATAGTGTAGTGTTAGGTTTAATTGTAGGTAATTGTAGGTATTGTATTTAATTAATTTATTGATAGTGTAGTGTTAGGTTTAATTGTAACTTAGGTTAGGATTTATTTTACAGGTAATTTTGTAATTATTTTAACTATTTTAGCTATTAAATAGTTCTTAACTATTTAATAGCTATTGTACCTGGTTAAAATAAAAACAAAGTTGCCTGTAAAATAAATATAAATCCTAAAATAGCTATAATATAATTATAATTTATATTGTAGCTATATTAGGATTTATTTTACCGGTAAGTATTTAGCTTTAAATAGGAATAATTTATTTAATAAGAGTTAATTAATTTCGTTAGATTTAAATTATATTTAATTTAGGGGGGTGTTAGTGTTAGGGTTAGACTTAGCTTTAGGGGTTAATACATTTATTAGAATAGCGGTGAGCTCCAGTCGGCAGATTAGGGGTTAATGTTTGAAGTTAGGTGTCGGCGATGTTAGGGAGGGCAGATTAGGGGTTAATACTATTTATTATAGGGTTAGTGAGGCGGATTAGGGGTTAATAACTTTATTATAATAGCGGTGCGGTGCGGTCCGCTCGGCAGATTAGGGGTTAATAAGTGTAGGCAGGTGGAGGCGACATTGTGGGGGGCAGATTAGGGGTTAATAAATATAATATAGGGGTCGGCGGTGTTAGGGGCAGCAGATTAGGGGTACATAGGGATAATGTAAGTAGCGGCGGTTTACGGAGCGGCAGATTAGGGGTTAATAATAATATGCAGGGGTCAGCGATAGCGGGGGCGGCAGAATAGGGGTTAATAAGTGTAAGGTTAGGGGTGTTTAGACTCGGGGTACATGTTAGAGTGTTAGGTGCAGACGTAGGAAGTGTTTCCCCATAGCAAACAATGGGGCTGCGTTAGGAGCTGAACGCGGCTTTTTTGCAGGTGTTAGGTTTTTTTTCAGCTCAAACAGCCCCATTGTTTCCTATGGGGGAATCGTGCACGAGCACGTTTTTGAGGCTGGCCGCGTCCGTAAGCAACTCTGGTATCGAGAGTTGCAGTTGCGTTAAATATGCTCTACTCTCCTTTTTTGGAGCCTAACGCTGACATTATATGGACTCTCAATACCATAGTTCTTTTAAAGGTGCGGCCAGAAAAAAGCCAGCGTTAGCTACGCGGGTCCTTACCGACAAAACTAAATCTAGCCGTAAGAGTGGTGAGAGCAATCTGAGAAGGATCCTTTGCCCAATTTGCCTTAAATCAGTTTTATTCAAACTTTTCACCAAGACCGTAACATTATGTACTCTCAGAACCCAAATGAACAGGTAAGCTAATTTAAAGGGACACTGTAGTGCAAAAGGACATGCTCTAATTTGTTAGTATATTTCGTTTTTGCAATCCTCACTGTGTTCAACCCCTATAAAGGGCATAAACACATAGGTACAGCGGTGTACAGCGGGGCTGCGTTAGGAGCTAAACGCGGCTTTTTTGCAGGTGTTTTTTTTCAGCTCAAACAGCCCCATTGTTTTCTATGGGGGAATCGTGCACAAGCACGTTTTTGAAGCTGGCCGCGTCCGTAAGCACCGCTGGTATCGAGAGTTGAAGTTGCGTTAAATATGCTCTACGTTCCTTTTTTGGAGCCTAACGCAGCCATTCTGTGAACTCTCAATACCAGCGGTATTTAAAAGGTACGGCCAGAAAAAAGCACGCGTAGCTAACGCACCCCTTTGGCCGCAGAACTCTAAATCTAGGCGTAAGTGATTAATAATAATATGTAATCACGTAGATAGCCTTTTTGTTTGGGGGGGGGGGTTACTTGTATTGTAGGTTGGTTTGTTTTTTTTAAAGGAAAAAGCTGACTTTAGGTCAATCCCATACAAACAACTCTTCTAAGGGCTATTACCATAGTTTAGTTTATAGGTTTTTTTTTGTTTGTTTTTTATTTTGAGGTCAGTTTTTTTAAGGCTTTAGTTTTAGAATAGGGATAACTGTGGGTTTGTTATTTTTGGTAGTGTTATTTATTTTTTGTAATGTTAGGTTTTTATTATTTTTGGTAAATTTAACATTTGATATTTTTGTAACTTAGGGGGTTTAGATTAGAGGGGGGTTAGATGTTAGTTAGTTAAGGGGTAGTTTTGTTGATGGGTTGTGGCGGTGTAGGGGTTAATAGGTTAGGCGGCTTTTTGCATTGATAAACTGTGGTGAATTAGGGGTTAATAGGTTAAGGGGCTTATTCTGCTAGTGGGTGTGGCGGTATAGGGGTTCATAGGTTAGGAAGGAATCTTTTGCCACTCATTGCGATGTTGAGTAAAACACCCCTCTGCGATGATGCCTTTTAAAAAGTAATGTCGGCACTTTTGAATATTCCACCGGCAACTTTGCATCAAATCCCTTTTGAATACATTGTCGCCTCACAGCACTTTCGATCATCGGGGCCTTAAAGAGAACAATTTAAAATTAACATTTTAGTAATTATCTCTCTTCAAATCCCCCCACCCCGGGAGACAGAGAGAGAGAGAGGATAAGAGAAAGTGGTACCCCTATATATTGGGGTTCCGCACTTCCAGGTTTTCATTGTGCTCTGGAGATCGCATGAAGAGGAGGGCTTCCTGAAGAGAGCCTAAGAAAATAAGTTGCGGACCGGAGGCAGCGGAAGTCCCCCTCTGCCACGTCAAAGATGGGCCCGGGCGCCTGGAGCCTGGATGAAGATGGGCTCAAAGTCAGATCAAGATGAGCCGGAGTCCCCATCAAATGTGAGTTGGAAGTTTTTTGGGGTGGGTTTTTAATTTTTAAGAATAGCCTTTATTATTTCATTTTATATCTTAGGCTAGGTTTTTAAAGTTAGATTTTGGTATTTTGGGGGGAGGGGGTTGTTTTAAGGTAGGTGAAGTTTTTATTTTTATGCAAAAGAACAAAAAGTGTTAGGTATAATAATGTTTTGTTATTATTAATTTTTGTAACTTAGCTTTTATTTTTTGTAACTTTTTGAAAGATTTTTTTTATTTTTGTTAACTTAGAGGGGTTAGTTTAGAGAGGGTGTTTAGTTTAGAAAGGGGGTTAGTTTAGAGGGGGGTAGAAAGAGTAGGGTTAGATTTCTTTTGTTTTTGTTTTTTTCAGTTTAGGCTTTTTTATTTAATTTTTTTAGTTATATATATTTTTTTAAATTTAACTTAGGGGGTTTAGTTAAGAGGGGGGTTTAGGTGTTAGGTTAGTTTGCATGTGCGGTTTATGGCAGCATAAGGGGTTAATAGTTAGGACTTGCGGTGGAATTATGGTGGCATAGAGGTTTATTAGATAGATAGAAGCGGTGGGTATGTGGTGGTTTAGACCTTAGATAGTTTAGTATTAGTTTGTTATAGTGGGGTACTTCGGTTAAGGGGTATTAGGATTAGTGTTTAGGCAGACGGCAGTAATAGTCAAGGGATACTTTTACTACTATACATCGCCAATATGGTCTGCGATGCTGGGTGCTGTCTAGGTTAACATCGCTGACCAATGGCGTGTATATTAAACGCCTCTCAACAATGCCACTATGTCGGGAGCTTGGAATATTACGACAAGCTCGCTTTACATAGCAGCGTATCCTTTTAAATATTTTGCCACCTCGTAGCCCTTTCAATCATCGGGGCGAGAGAGAGACATAGACATATATACACACACACATACCTGTATATATATATATATATAGTGTTCTTTTGTAAAAGAAAAGGTGCCAGTACTCAATAAAAGGTGCCGGTACTCATTAATTTTTTTATTCATATTTTCCGCTCAGTAACTTTGAGAAAAGCAAAGGGAAAAGATTATTTACAATGTATTTTGTAGACATGTGCAATTCGTTTTCACCCGAAATTTTGGCTGATTCGGATATTCGGATCAATACGAATTTCTGAATCAACACCATAAAAAACACCAAAAAATACTGAAAACAAATAAATTAGGTTCCATTTTTTATTCATATTCATTCTAATCTAAAACGCCGTCCTCCCACATCACCAAAACAAAATAAACCCATTAACCCCTAAACCCCCGTCCCCCCACATCACCAACATTAAATAAACCTATTAACCCCTAAAGCGCCGTCCCCCCACATCACCAACACTAAATAAAGCTATTAACTCCTAAACCGCTGTCCCCCCACATCGCCAACACTAAATAAAGATATTAACCCCTAAGCCGCCGTCCCCCACATCGCCAACACAAAATAAAGCTTTTAACTCCTAAACTGCTGACCCCCGACATTGCCAACACTAAATAAAGCTTTTATCCCCTAGACCGCCGTCCCCCCACATCGCAATCACTAATTAAATGTATTAACCCTAATCCCCCATTCCCCCACATAGCAAACATCTAATTAAAGTATTAAAACCTAAACTGCCGTCCCCCACATCACCAACACTAAATAAACCTATTAACCCCTAAACTGCCATCCCCCCACATTGCCAACACTAAATAAACCTATTAACCCCTAAAATGCTATCCCCCCACATCGCCAACACTAAATAAACCTATTAACGTCTAAACCGCTGTCCCACCACATCGCCAACACTAAATAAACCTATTAACCCCTAAATCGCCCCGCCCCCACATTGCCCACACTAAATAAACCTATTAACCCCTAAAATGCTGTCCCCCCACATCGCCAAGACTAAATAAACCTAATAACCATTAATTTGAC